>NC_054066.1:11653229-11804600 GCF_017639655.2 Falco naumanni | reverse complement strand
TCTGATGGGGAGCGGCTGAGGGAACTGGGGGGGTTTAGCCTGGAGAAAAGGAGGCTCGGGGGGACTTTATTGCTCTCTACACCTACCTGAGAGGAGGCTGTAGGCAGGTGGGGTCGGTCTCTTCTCCCAAGTAACAAACAACAGGACAGGAGGAAACAGCCTCAAGCTGTGCAAAGGGAGGTTTAGATTGGATATTAGGGAAAAAAAAAAAAAAAAAATCACTGAAAGGGTGGTGAAGCATTTGAAGAGGCTGCCCGGGGAGGCCGTAGAATCACCATCCTTGGAGGTTCAAAAAACAAGTAGATGCAGTGCTTAGGGGCATGGTTTAGTGATGGACTTGGCAGTCCTGAGTTAACAGTTGGACTTTATGATCTCAAAGGTATTTTTGAATTTCAGTCTGAATGATTTTATGCTTTGTCCTTCACTTCCACGCAGAAGTACCAAACTGCTGTTCTTCCTTTAAGCACTGATAGCTTAAATGATGCCATTAGAAGAGCTGACAGACATACTGTGTATGAGTTAGAGGGAAACCAGAGCCCAGTACACAAACCCACAGCCAGCACTTGCAGAAAAGTCAGCTGCAGACCTACAGTAATCACCACAAAGTTTTAAATAAAGGAAATTCCCCAGAGAATCCCACTGACAAAGTAGTAGTTCCTGTCCTCTGCTGATAATCTGGAAGGAAAATGTATGGAAAAGAAAAGGAACTACTTAAGGTATAACCTGTTCTTCTGTAAGCCTTTTTGCCCTGCTGTAACATTCATTGAATACAACAGGAAAACTTTCTCCAACTTCCAGTAAACTTTGGATCACACTATTTTTGGACTTCAGTTCTCTGTTTTAGAAGTTTCAAGACAGTATTTTGCTGTTGGTACAATTGCAACAGAAATAAATTTGGCCATTAGGGCCAAAACGTACCCTGATGCCAAGACAGAGACCATATGTAAGATATCATCTGTCTGCTCAGTGCTGGAGATTTTATGGTCAACTTGCATAGGTTTTGTTGTTGTTGTTCAAAAGTAGTTTTGAATTGTAAAAACCAAAGTTGAAAGTGATAAAATTTAAATTTTCCAGCATTCTCAGACCTATAAATCCAAGAGGAAGATACCACAAAGCTCAAACAGCTTCAGTTTGACTAATGAATTTTGTAGCAGAACAGTATCAGCAGGTACCTTCACATGCTGGACTGTCGTCTGGCTTGGCTCTGTGGCTCCTTTGGACCACACTGCTTTGCACCCTTCAGCTGGAGGGCAGAGTGTGCTTTGCACCAATGAAAGCAAGAAAGTAAAAGGGAGTATCTTGCTCAACTAACAAACCCAGTCCTTAGACAGTGTGAAACACCTTTATTTGGAAACCCATCAAAGCCTCCAGCAGGTTTTTGCAGGAGACTTGGAACAAGTCAGAGAGCTCCAATGTAGGTCACTGCGATGCAAATAAGCAAGACGTACAACCCCGTGAAGTTTTGGCAATACTCCCAAGGGGACACCTAGTGTAATCTGGATGTTGCTTCCCCAGCCTTGCACAACTATGTAGATGTTGACCCATCATCTACATTTAATTCACCAAATAAACTATAACCAAAAGAGGAGAAAAACCAACCAGTGACTTATATTGCAGAAAGCTAAAGATACTGAACTTAACTCTCCCTGGCCAATAACAGGAGATTAAGAGCGTAAAGCACTCCTTCCAACCCAGCACTGGCCCAGAGTCAGCAATGTACAAAAGGGGACATAAAGCATGGGTCTTGCAAGCAAAGTAGGTTCAACCAGTCTTTACAAACTCATCACAAAACTTCTGCATGCTCCATGCTATGTTAGTAGCACATTATAGCAAGAGCTCCAGGCCTGGTTTGTGCAAACATCCAAGTGTGCCACCACTAAAACGTTGCCTGTAAGAAAAAAGAATTAAGCCTCTCAGTTTTCCCACTCAGGGTGACGACACCACTGTTAGTTCCACATCCTGCACTGCTACCAGTAGCCACTACCCAGCACGGTACAAATGGCAATGTGTCATTAATGTGACATGAATAAGAAGAGTGACCGGATGAAAAGGAAGGGCATAGCTTGACGTAAGTAGCAGTATAGTGGAAAAAAACCTTACATCATTACTTCTTAGTAAGGAAGCACTCATGAATCTACGTTTAAACTAAGTACCTGAAATATTAGTTTGGTTGAACGTCTTGCCCCTTGGAGTAATGTACTTAGTAGTTTCTAGATACATATTCTAAACTAGACTTTGGATAAGCATTTAAATGTCTCAGATGAAAAGCATTCATCCAGCATGTGAATGTCTCCCTGCCTCCAGAACCCTGCACGAGACTCAGCTGAGAGGCAAGTTATGGAAACCCTCACCCACAAACCACAGGATTCAGGCTCAGACTGCAAACGGTCACTTGTTCCCAAAACAGGCATGTAGAGCATTAGAAAAGACAAAGATCTGCTCATCCATAAATCAAAAAGTGAACTTCCCCTGTGAATGCTCCTAGGTCTGAGGAATCCAACTAAAAGACAGTTTAATCTTCATAACTGCCATTGCAACCTTTCTGTGCGTGGGCCGTACGTGACCACCAATTGAGAAAAATCTTCACTATTATCCATAGTAAATGTTCTTTGCTATCACTCTTTCTTTTAGGGAATACAGTACCCATTCTTCAAAGAGTGTAAGCCTTCAGCCTGATTTACAAAGTCTCTTCTCTTGAGTTAAGCAGGTGTCAAGAAACAGATATGATTTGGCAAGCTGAAAGTCAGTGCTTAAGCCGGCACCCAACCAGACAGTCAGAGAGACAGACACATACCTCACACAGCTGAGGCAGGGCTCTCAGCCTTGGTGCCATCCTGTGAAGCACCAGAGAGAGTGCCAGGAGTGAGTCCAAGGGGCAGCAGAGGCAGGAGAAGGTACTGGAGTGACAGAACTTTGCAGTTGTGTTCTTTTATTGCCTTTCCTTCCTTTTCTCTCCTCAGAATTTTCTTCTGTCCTTGATACATTAGAGACCATATTACATTAACTCTTTAGGATACACTACTACTATAAAACTCACCTGTTCTCCAGGTCTTACAGAGTCTTCCCTTTCTCAGCTGAACAGAATTGGGATACCAGCTATAAACAGACACCCCAGCACACCCTCCAAGCAGAACAACTTCACTTCTGCTTCCAACCAGACTACATCCACACTCAGCATGAAGAGCACGGACCCCTTCAAAGCCAGCAACCAGGCCCTGCTGCAGGCAGGTTATGACATAGGGCCCAGGTTGACCCAAAAACTTGCACAAGCCCATCATAGTTTTGCTGTCTTCCATTTGGCATTCAGATGTGAATCGGTGAAAAAGGATAATATTTTAAGTACAAAAAAGACAGACTTAAGAGTATGGAAAGAAGAGCTAATAGAGGATAAAAGAGGATCTGAAAGGAGAAAAAAAACAAATATCAATGACTGGAAGTTACTTAAATCATTCTCTCTCATTATTACATATACAGAAAAAAAAACCCCAACAGAATTCTGGGGTTTTTTTTCAGTGCCAAGAAATTTGACTTGGATTCTTACCTCAGTAAGTCAAAGCACACTCAGAGTAATGCCATTCACTGCAACAGAAGGTCTCCGCACTTTAGCAAGAGCTTTTGAAAATGACATCAAATGTCAGTATACACACTGTCCTTGCAGGTGGGCTGCCACCTCCTATAGCTACAGGTTCAATTAAACATGCAGAACCAAAATAGCCCAGGAATCAGTGTCAGACAGTGAATGATGGCTGGGAAAGTGCCAAAAGGAACTATTACGTCCCTTTCACACATTAGTTTCACATATATCACAAAAGCTCACACAGATAGTGCAGTGTCAGATGGATATTGATCCATCATGACAACAAGTCATCAAACACATGATAAAGGCAATAGGCTGAGATGACCCCTGTAACATCACTAATCCTTTGACTTTGACTGCTGAGGAGTAAGAGGCAAAAAAGCTGCAAATATGGCCAAGACTGAAGGCAGAGGACTGGCTTAGCTGGGCAATTCATCTGACCCAACAGGGAATTTAATCTGGTTTTCACATTCCTTACTGTCTCCCTAAAGTTACTGTACCATTTTACTGTGTGTTAACTCAGAAGCTGTCTTCCTCTGAAATTATTAGATAATTCACTGCTATTTACAAGTCTATCATTTTCCTACCACATTGGTCAAATTCCTAAGTAATTATTATATCACTCGTTCCAGGTCTGTATGTTGTAGGACAGGATGGGAGTCGATTTAGATTTGTAGGTACATACTTTTTGTGCAAATCTGTACATTTCAGATAGTATGCTTCACTGTTGTGAATCCCATGGGATTTTCTGAAGATGGCTATAAGGCCATCTCCACCTTCAGTAGAACTGTGAGAACCTGCCTAAGCAATAGATCCAAGAAATTTGCTGACAAACATCAAGGGGAAGCAGAGCAGGGTGTTTTCCTTTTCAAACTTGCCAGAGTAGTATGAAACCCCATGTATTTAGGGGGCAAACATTTAAACTTATAAGACTGGTATTTGTTCTCCCTCATCTCTGTCATTACCCATGCATGGCTACTGCTCCGTCTTTAATATAGACCAGTTTGAGGCACAGGTGGGTCTCAAGCCACGTTCTGTGTCAAATAGATACAGAATTCTTTGGAAACAGGACTAGCTCTATTGCTTTTGTGCCAGTCAAGCACCAAACTGTAGTGAGAGTCTCACTTTACTACTGCCTTTGGGCAAGGCCAGGCTAAGATTTGCTGGCTGTTCCTTTAAGGATGCTGAGAGTGGATGTTGTAAGAAAGCCAGCTGGAAATGTTTTCAGAGTTGTCATTAAAGCAAGTAGAAATACCAGAAGAACAGGAAAAGCACAAAACCCAAACAGAGTTCAGTAACTGCAATACGCACAGGACAGCCAGAAGAAAGACTGGAAATAATAAAAGAGGACCTTTCCCTTGGAAGCAAGAAAGGAAGAGCTCCAGCGGACAAGGTATGATTATATATGAACTTCGGAAATCAGAAATTCTGCAGTGACAAGGGAAAAAGGGAGGGAAGAAGAGAGCAGTCCTGTGGGGAACCAGGGGGCTGAGTCATGCTGTGTGGGAGAAGAGCAGACAGCTCTGGCACTAACCAATTAATGGGGGAAAACATAAAACAGGATTGTTTTGCTGCAGAACGACACCAAGGCATCTCACCATCTCTCCAGAAGTTAAGAAAAACCTAGACTTATAAAAAGAAAAATTGACCATAAGGGGTCAACTGCATGGGAACAAGTTGGATTCCCCTCCACCCTTGAGCACCATAGTATGGATCTCGTTGTCAGAGGTCTGTCCTTATGGATGCAGAAAGGTGCGATGGCTGGGGCTGCAGCAGAGTCCTTCACTGAGAGCGAAGGGCTGGGGTGTGAGGCGAGCGCACACCCCGCTGCGGACAGAGCAGCACCCACCTGCTGCTCCCCAAGGGCAGCACAGGCTGCCCCTCAAAGCCCTCAGCCCACTGCGTTTCCTGGCTCAGCACCAGTGGCAGGATTTTTTTCTGCACATCTGCTTTAATCGGGTGGGAAAATTCTTGCCTGACTTACCTGCCAGCTTAACACAGGTGCCTCAAAAAGTAAATTTACAGAAAAGAGGTACAGGTCTAGCAGAAAACCCAGCAGTGCATGTGCTGGGACTGGAGCGATGCAGTGACCAGGGCACACCTGAAGTTTTTCTGCATATAGCTCAAACCAGAAATTACTACACATGGTGGCACAGCCCTGGCACAGGCAGGCAGCATCAGAGGTGCAGCACAGTGCCCTGCGAGCCCTGGGAATACAGCGGTCTGCCCCACTCACTTCCCAAGGTACAGGGCGTCTCGAACAGGTCTATGAGACCTGCTGCCTTTGTGTCACGCAGCCTGCCAGGGGGAGAGCAAACATTGCAAGACCCAAAACAGGAGAGCACAGCGCCTAGGCTGGGAAGGGAAAAAAATAGCCTGCCTATATCAGAGCTACCTTGCACAAGTATTTTTTATTACAGTGTTAGAGATGCTCTTCATCCCCCTTCTTGACGCCTTTCTCGGAACTTCTCAGTACCACATGAAGCATTCACGGGGCATTAGGGCATCGTATTACTTTAAGGATTATCATGGGGAAGGAAGGTCGGGGGATGTTGTGGTGACTAAGCCAGTGTGATCCTGGGCAGGGCCAGAATTGATCCTGCCAAAGCCATGTTTGGAGCAGAAGCTATTACAACAGCTGAGGAGGAAGGAGGGGCAGAAATGCTGCTTCCCTTGAGCGCCCTGGGTCTCACATTCACCCCATACACGTTCTTCCTTGGCCGGGGTCATCTTGCCCTCTAGTGGTTCACACTACAGAGCTGACAGAGCTAAATTCATTTCTGCTCTAAATCCTTTCATGGCAATTGTTTCAGCCATTATACATAAAATTAAATAATTCAAATTCCTTTTGATCTGCACCCATTTCGTAGTGCATCAGGCTATTAGTAAAATGTGCTGTCACGGTGTGAAATTAGCAAATAAAACACATAATTCCTGCTGCCTTATACATTATATATATATATATATCAGAGCCTATAAGAGTATCCTCTGCCCATCCAATGTGGAGTGATATAGTCAACAGGTACATGAATAATTTTGGCTGTTTTGGAAGAGATCTTTCTTCAGCTTTTACAGAAAGTTTTGAGGGAAAACACTACTTCTTAAAACAAAGGTTTGCCTGGGGGAGGTGGGGGGGAAGTTCATCAGGAGGTAAAATAGATAAAATTCAAAAGCAGAGTGATGGAAATCCCAGCTGGTAAGAAACACTGAGGGCTCCAAAAGATAAACTGTACACATGGCCCCATTACACCCATTTTGACTTCTTTTTGGGCTCTGCCCAGTGGAGTCAAAGTTTAATTTATTCCATAAATCTCAGCTAGAGACAGGAGCAAAAAAACCTGCTTCATTTCATTTTAGTGTGAACTATTACCTTCCGTGACCACAAATACATTTTTTTTATAGATTGAAAATAGGATGTCCGTATCCAAAGTGGATTTCTGACACAGTGAATTCCAGCTGAGGATCTGGCCTGACATTCTTTCTGTATCTGTTAGTGACTCTCATCTGCTGGGGTCCAGAGTTACCAGCTCTCCGTGACAGGAAAGGCACAGCACACCTAGGAGGCAAAGGAGAAAAAACAGCAGTTGTGAACTAAGTACTTGTCATTCAACATGGTGCTTGGCGATGATCAGTGCTCAACCCTCTTCAGCAGCTTTTGCCTCGAAAGGCTTTCGCTGTGGTTAGCTTTGTCAATGCAGATTGAGTGACACCGTCATTTGTCTCAAAGTTAAAGATCTTCCAAGTCATTTTTTATACACTGTTTACAAAGACAGAGAAACAGCAAACAAATGTAAGGAAAAGCTGTTCACTTAAAGTTATGAAGAAAAATGTTTCCGAACTGCCAGCCTCTAAAGAGCACTCCTTAGCATTAGAAACCACAAAATAAAAATCAATTACCAGACATCTTTGGGCTTGCATGGGCAGTATCATCCTTCTAACAAGCTTTCTTTTCAGCTTTGCTGCAGAAGCCATGGGCTGCTGCAAGCAAGAGAAAAGCAAAACCTGGACTTTTCCCACCTTGATCCTCTGCCTTTATGGATTCTTCTGCATGATGAAACCATCAGAACCTTTCCTAACACCCTATCTAACAGGACCAGATAAAAACTTGACCACAGATGAGGTACAGTTTTACTCTGCCTTTTATTTATATGGAGCAGCAAAAATAAGAAAGTATAAATTTAAAGTTTTTGAACAAAGATAAAAACCAAAAAAAAGCATAACTGTAACCAGCTTTGGCAGGTTACAGTTTGCAGCAGATGGCATAAATAAAAGATCCATTTAATGGATTCAAGATCCATTTGCCTGCTCAACAGTTACATGCCACTTCAGTGTGGTTATATATTTTATTAATTCCTTCGAGTAAAAACTTTCTTCTACAAACTCATTTAAAATAAATGAGCTTCCCTTCCCCAAGAATTACAACATGGATTTCCAATTCTCTCCTAGGTTACCAACCAGATTTTCCCAGTCTGGACATACTCCTACCTTGCGCTCCTTTTCCCAGTCTTCCTGGTTACAGACTACGTGCGCTACAAGCCCGTCCTCCTCCTCCAGGGCATCAGCTTCATCGTCACGTGGCTCTTGCTCCTCTTCGCACACGGAGTGGTGGCCATGCAGCTGGTGGAATTCTTCTACGGGATGGTAACAGCCACCGAGGTTGCCTATTACGCCTACATCTACAGCGTCGTCAGCACCGATCGCTATCGGAGAGTGACGAGCTATTGCAGAAGTATCACCCTTGCTGCAGCCACCGCTGCTGCCGTGCTGGGGCAGCTGCTGGTTTCCTTGGCAGACGTATCCTACTTCCACCTTAACGCCATTACCTTGGCCTCTGTCTCCCTGGCATTCGTGTGCTCCTTTTTCCTCCCGATGCCTCAGAAGAGCATGTTCTTCCACAGGAAGGACGTCTCCCAAACTCCCCCAGGAGCAGACCAAGCTGCGGCTGCACCCGACCCCCCCAGGCCGTCGCGCTGCCAGGAGGACGAGAGCTCCGCACCCGCTGCCAGGGGACCGGCACCCGAGCGGCAGGATGATACACCCAGCCCCCAGCAGCACGTGCTGCGGGTACTGGTGCAGCTGAGCACCGACCTGAGGGATTGCTACAGCTCCAGGAAACTGCTGTACTGGTCCCTGTGGTGGGCACTGGCTACGGCTGGCTTTAACCAGGTGCTCAATTACATCCAAGTGCTCTGGGACTTCAGAGCCCCCTCCCACAGCTCTGCGGTGTACAACGGAGCTGTGGAAGCACTGGCAACTTTCCTGAGTAAGTTAGTGTCTAAGCATCAAACACAATGATTGTCTCTAAAAGTGTTCCACAGTAAAACTTTTAAAGTGCCATTCCATTGCGGATGGTCCAGGAAGCCAGTGTATGCATTGTGCATTCAAGACCTGGTGCTTTGATGTACAAAGCAGCTTAAATGTGAGCTATGCTATTTTTCTGTACGACTGGGGCACCCAACTTTATCCTGCCAGTATGCAGAGAGTGTACAAGTCATGCAGACTTTACATCTTTACATTCAGCTGCTAAATACATTAGAGCTGGTAACTCTGCAGAGGCACCTGCATTTCTTTAGATGAGGTTGTTGACTCCCCGCCCCCCCCCCGCCCCCCCCCCCAGCAAGTATCACACAGTTCCCATAACAATGGTATCAGCTTACACAGATGAGAGGATTTTTTCATAAATATTTTACACATGAACATAATCCTCTCATTAAGATCTTTTTGTAGTGAAATGCTCTTGTGCAGCAGGATGGAAAAATTTTTAGTCATTCAAGATACAGAGATTTTACTGAAAAAGACATTGAATTCATTACACTAGTGACGTTAATCATTACACTGTTGCAGGAGAAGCAGAAGCCCACACCATATAAGCAAATTAATATTATCAAAAGGTAACATCAGAGGATACCACGACCTGGCAGTGTTTCACAAATTCATATTGTGCTGCTGTAGAGAACTTGGGTTGTGATCCACCACGGAAAATAAACGTGTCTACTTCATACCTGGTCATTCAGTTTACCCTTACAGTAATTAAGAAGGATACCTCTAAGATTAAAAATTACTCATCTTGAGGTAGGCAACTAAATTGACCAATTGAATAATTAATTAGAAACAGTTAACTCTGTAGTATCTACTCCTTGATTAATTCCTCTCTGTCATGGAATTGCCTATTTCTCAATGTAGAGTTGAAAAGTTTTAAAATTGTATGAGACCCCTACGATGGGTAATCAGGTGGCTTACCTTCACAACAGATGTGTCTTGGTAGCCAGCCCACCAAAAGCACAGTACCTATCCCTTCTTATTGCCCTGAATATACTCACTTGATACCTCAAACTCCATTTTTTGACAGCTTAGCCCCTTTAAGAGCCGCACAAAACTAAACTTTTAAGCTAGAAGGTTCACTAGCTTAGCTGTAAAGTAAGCAAATAGAAGCTGGAAGAATCGTTCTTCTTGAGCTCCAAACTATGTTCCTAATTCTCTTGCTGGGTACAGACAGCCAATCCTTCTACATAACTGTTTATCCTGTTTTATATCCAGTGAAGTGAAATAAAACATTAAGAATAGAATGGCAGAGACTGATTTATGCAGTTATCTAAAAATGACTACTCATCTGCACAACTTAAAGTGATTAGAAATGCTTTCAAAACACTTCAGAAATACTCTGCTTCACCATTCAGCATTGCCTTTTGGCATGTGAGGGTGGCAAGACTCAGTGACACAGGCTATAGAACGGGTACAATATTTACATGGGTTTTTTTCCTCTTTTTCTAGGCTCTGTAACATCTTTTGTAGTACAATATATGAAAATTAACTGGGACCTTTTTGGAGAACTGGCGTTAGGGATCTTCTCTGCCATAGATGCTGGTTCTCTTTTTCTCATGTACTTCAGTACCAACATCTGGGCATGTTACGCTGGCTATCTCGTTTTCAAAGCATGCTATATGTTCCTCATAACGATAGCAACGTAAGTATAAAAACCTCACCGTGCTGCCATTATGCACAGAACACTAACCATACTTTAAGTTTCCTTTGGGCATCCCTCCTCTTACTCAGAGGCAGCTGATCTAATGCTAGACATAACTGTTTAGGTAAAGACAAAGACATTTAAATGTCTAGTTATGTTGGGTTTGTTCTAAACAACCATCAAAGAAAAGGTATCAAAAGGACATAGAACATCTACATAGGCAGAAATTAAACAAGGTAAAACATATCTTTATTACTAAAGGCAACAGTAACAGCACAACTTGGAAGCTATTTTCCTCCTTCCTGGCATGGAAGATGCCAAGTAAATAATAGGGACAAGCATGCCTTGACCACCATCCCTTACGATCCCCTTTTTAGCTTGCTATGAACTGCAAGAGTGCAGGAAAAGATTTGGCATAGAGTGTTCCCCAAATTAACTATATACATATAATTCTTAATGATATTATGATGTAAAGAAGGAATAAAAGAGAACACTGGACACTAACTCAGACCAGATCCCTTAGGAGACCAAACTATTCTGTTGTCAGAAATAGAGAAAAAAAAGAATATAAATAACAAAGATTATCTATAATCTGTTTAATAAATATAAAACTTTTTTCTTTATATTAATGTCTAAAGACATTCCAAAAAATAACAGATGCATTTTTATATCAAAACCCAAAATTATTCAGATACCATTTAAAAAAAATGCTAAAACTATAACGCATGACAAGATTATGCTCATCTTGAAATTGAAGCCAAGTGAATGCTCTGTTTTCATTTTGGTGGGTTATTAGTACATTATAGCGGATCACACCTGGACTATTTCAACACAATTTACCAAAAAAAAAAAGTAAAAGCTTGCACAAAAACCCTGCTAACAATCAATGAAAAGAATACTGCGGGAATAACACCCTCTTGTTCAGACAGAAACCCTGGAGGTCAATATTGCAAGGAAAGATGTTCTGATTGTTGTCAAAGATATTGCAAGAAAAATCTACAGGTTCTTGACAGAAATAAATAGTATGCTACCTCTACTGTCAAGCCACAAAAGCAAGAAGTGACTCACATCATCACAGAGAAGCTGGTTAGAAGATACCCTTTGTGACTTCTAGTCTAACCTCCCAGCCAGGGCAGAGCTCCTGCCAATGCCAGATCAGGTCATGGTTTTGTCTGGCCAGGTCTTTGAAAGCCTCCAGCCATGGAGACTTCACAACCAGTCTGGCACAGTCCATCAAGGTAAAGAGGCAACAAAGGGGAAGGTTAAAGCAATCTGATGTTCTACTAGATAAAGCAGGTCACCTGATAACATGATTTGGAAAAGCAACATGGAAAAGTACAAAAAAAAATATGCAAATACACTATGGTAGTCAAGACTTTTTGTTTTAGAGAAATCAAGGAAGCAAACAAACAAATGAAACTCCATTTACTCTGTCTTGATATATCATCCGCATGAATTGTTTCTCTTCATCAGCTAAACAGAGAGCAACAGCTTTCCACCCGGTGTGAATTAACTGACCTGCCAGTCTCACATTAGCTTCCAGATTGCAGTCAATCTGAGCATGGAACGCTACGCCTTGATGTTTGGATTCAACAACTTCGTTGCAATGGTGATTCAGACCATTCTTACGGTTGTCGTTGTGGATTCGAGAGGCCTAGGACTGGACATAGTGACTCAGGTAAGTGCTATTAACTTACTTCCTATTTACTGCTCAGCCAATTCATCTTCAAAGGTTTACAAAGAAAGAAATCACTATGCCAAAAAGCAATTTAATTCTGTCTTTCTTCTGTAGAAAACTAGACATCTTGCTCTTCCCTTGTGTCAGCCATCATTCTTCCCTTTTGTCTTTTAGTGCAGCATTAAGGATTACAGATGCTGGCCTTTGACATTTTAAAGGCAGATATACCAGAGTGTAAATAATCAGGCCCTGCTACCCGACCAGCTTTTCCTAATTAATAGGACACTGAATAACACCCCCTCTGCCCAAAAACTCAGGCTGGTTTTCTCAGACACAGAATCAACACAACTGCGTGTTGTTAAGGGAGTTCAATACCACGAGACAGAGCCTGAATTACTGGAGTTATCTGAGCTCAAGTGAAAACACCACCTGCCTTTTAAGTCCTAGACAACGTTTGCTCCCGAGCTGATCTCCATGTGAATAACAGAATTTTCAGCCCATAATTTGGGTACCTACTTTGGGGTGGGATAGCCTATCTGACAAGTGTCCCCAATTTCCGTCAGCCCAATTCCACTCATATTGGGGTCAACTGAAACGTACCGACTTCTGCATTTCCTCAGCTGGGATCTCAGCTGGGGCAGCTTCCTGCTGCCACGGATCTGAAGATGACTGAAGCTGTTCAGATATTCGGCACAGAGAAGGCAAAAGCTACTTTAAAAGATTAAAGTCTGAATTCAAACTTTAAAATTAAGTACAGGAATATGTAGGCAAGTAACAATTACAACTTCATAAATAGACTTGCCAGTGTTGTTGGAAATACTTTTACAAAGTCTGGTATATTTACTGAAGCCAGCGTGGTGACAGCACTGAAATGTGCAAGTAAGAGCAAAAAAGAACCGAGAGACTCCTCACTTACGGTATTCATGAGTATGTGGGTAATGAAGCTACTTCTACATTTTGCGCTAATAGGAAAAAATCCTATTCCTATCCCTCCCTGCCTCTGATGTTTATTAAGAGGCATGAGGATTGAAACAAGAGGCAGTTCTTCATTCCTCACAGATCTGCTGTTTGCTGGAAAAGCTAAGATTTCAGTTAATCACAAAGCAAAACCTTGAACATAAAGAAACTGTGCCAGAACACAGGTAAACAAAAATAACAGAGTATCTGTCACATCCAGAAGCAACAGCATTTCCCTAATGCGTTTTTCATTAATTCTGCTTTTTCTCTCCCCCTCCCAGTTTTTAATTTATGGCAGCTACTTTGCAGTCATAGATGCGATTTTCTTGATCAGAAGTGTTTACATGCTTGTCTCAAGCAAATGCAAAAAGAAAATAGCAAGATCCTGCAGAGAGCACCTGAACCATGCTGCACACGAATCAACAGAGCAGATTGTAACTGGCTATATGACACGGCTGTAGGAGTCAGGCAGACAGGCTCACACGGCCAGGCACTCGTGGGAGAAGAGCTCCTACGGCAGCATGCAGGGAACAGCAGTGCAAGATGAATGTACAACACAGCTCAGAAAAGCTACGCTGAATCATTACAGCACTTCATTACAACATATACCAGCTAAGAGATCACCATAATGGCACTATACTGAGAAGAAAAGATATGTTGCTTCAGATTCTTATTTACTTGCCTATAAATAGCTTTACAGCAGTAGTTTATACACAAGAGCAGAGCAACCCCACACCTTGGCATCCCACCGTGCACAACGGCAAAGATCAGAGTTCACCCTGCCTTGCTTGTTCTAGCTCTTGTGTACGGTGCTGGCAAGCTGCTGCCATGCACGTGTGCTCATGCATGCGGCTGAAGGGTCTGTCCCCTCCCCCCCACATACCTTGTTCTGAACCAAGGAAGAAGGGATTGTGTTTGCATCATTATACTCTTTCCTACCTAACCACGGGCAATTCTGTGACAGGCTCCTCCCTTCTAATTTAAAAACCCATGTCAGAAGCGGGCCTTTTGTACACAGCAGTGCAGAACAGCAGGGTTTGCGCAGCCTCCCTGAGAAGGTTCGCTAAAACGCTGCTAAACCACAGTTGTTGCTTGGCCCGCATGTGAAAGCTGCAACCTAACCACTGTGCTGAGTCCATAGCAATCTCAGCTCAGGAGGGAAAAACTGAAGAGTCAAAACCAAATGAAAGAGTCCCACTCCGTTCCTTGTGCTTCCACTAAAATTAAATTCAGGACTGAGTGTCTTCCTGTTTCAACATGAAAACAAAATAATATCA
Organism: Falco naumanni; assembly: GCF_017639655.2. Lineage (NCBI taxonomy): Eukaryota > Metazoa > Chordata > Aves > Falconiformes > Falconidae > Falco > Falco naumanni. The sequence continues at coordinate 11,790,147 of NC_054066.1, read as the reverse complement.
AAGGCGTTGAGTAGTACTAAAACCAGAGAAGTACATTGTGGTGAAATCTGGCCAGTTCCGCACAGGGAAATTCCAGGTTAACGTGAATTTCCAAGAAAATGTATAACTGAAATACAAAGCTAGCATCATGCATGCTTTTGAGTACCAGATGAAGGAGGTCCACTAATCCTGGCCAACAATTTGGCAGGGTCAGCACCTCAGAACTTATCAAAAAGCTCCAAGTCCTACAGCTAATTTAGTTCAACACAAAAGACAGTTAATCCAAGAGAAGAAAAAAAATACTGTAAATGAGTTTGCATAGTGAATGCCTAATATAAATTATATCCATATGTTAAAGTTCTTTCTGTACTGCTGTTTGCTTCTAGCTTCCAATAGCTACATCTAATAAAAATAGAAAATACTTAGCATCTACAGAATAATATTTTTCCTGTAGACACACAAGCTGTCATTTGTACAGACACATGTGTTTTCATACAACTGTCACATACTGCAACTAGACAAACTGCCCAGGGGCAAGAGCAGGTGGGAGAGAAGCAATTTGTTTCGTTTCAAGTGGCCAGAAGAATCTGTAGGATGTGACCAAATGAACGCAGCTAATTTTCTAGGCTTTTTGTTTACTGTTGTGCATCGTGTGGACATTCTCAGTTTTAAACTGACTCTGAGCAGAACAGTTTAACCAATGCGGTTGTAAAAGCGGGAGATGTACTTTGTCCCCATTTCTTCAGACAGGAATATCACGCTCTCAGTTCCACAGTAATTAAACACACTCACTGCTTATTGGAGACTAAGTCCAGTAGAGGCAAGGACTATTTTACTTTTCTTTGTGAGCAGGAATCCAATTTTGAGACATTTTTTTAAAGAACTAGGTGCCAGTCCTGGATGAGATGCTAACTAGGATTTGTGTTTAAATGAAAAAGAAGAACTTGTTATTTCCAGTTTCGTGGTCTCAAACTGCCTTCGGTACAGAAAGCTCACAAATATTTCTCTCTGTGTAGTATCTGACAAAAGGAAAGGAATCAGCAACATGTGAAACTTTTTGCCGTTATTAAAATAACTAATGATAGTAGTAAGCTGCAGGAAAAACTGATAAAATAACAGTTAATATTCTGTTCTGAGCTGATCAGAACTCACTGCCTTCCATGAGGACGGGATGCCACTAAGGAAGCAAAGGAACCAGGCAGGCACAATGTATTTGGTTTGCAGCTGTAGAGAATACCATCTTCAGAAAACAGATCAGACAAAAAAAAATAAATTCTATTCCTATTCTCTCGAATTTCCAAGAGAAGGTTGTTGAGGTTGCGAGCTATGGGGGAGCATTGGCAGCATGGGGGGGGTGGGGGGGTGGCAGCGCAGGAATAGGGCAGCTTGTAGGAGTGGATGTGATACACTGGAGATGGAAAAAAACAGCAAGAGAAAGGTAAGGCCTTATGTTACCCTGGGGTTTTGGCTGTGAATTAGTATTAACCCAGCAATCAGTTAAAGATTTCATCCAAAACAGTAAGATGCACACATCTGCCTGTGTGTTCGAGTACATACACACATGCTTCAGAAGGGACATGGTTGAGGTTTGGCAGTTTACAGGCAACACCAGAACCACAGGCTCTCTAGCTCTGCAGAGCAAGGAAGCTGAATAAAGCCACCTCTCCTTGCAGCTTTTAGTATTAAGTGCTTATCTTTCTCCTGGCACACTAAAGGATTCCACGTAAACAGGAAAATCCACAGCTCAGCACATTGCTTCCCACAGCTACAGCCCCCCCAAATACACACTAACTGCCTTTGAAACTTACAGGGTTTGGGCACAAGTCTTCCATCAAGATACAGTCCAGCATGCTGACGAGGCCAGTTCTGGCCAACAAAGCAGCAAATAAATTGTATCTTTATATTCAAAGCAAGCAGGTATCAGCCAAGCACTGTGCAGGACAGCAGCGAAATGGGGGTCAGCAGCCACCCTGCAGCAGGCCAACAGACCTGCCCAGCAGCACCTTGCCTGTGGTTCTCTCCTTCCTCAGAAGCCACTTCTCAGGCAAATAAGGAGAATGAAACGCCAAGGAAAGCGTGGCTTCGCTGAGCGCTCACCTGCCTGGCTGCACTACAGACCCAGCCGTGCAAGAACTTTCCGTACCTGCAGAACCAGAGCAGGCTCTGCCGCGCTCACAGAGCTGCCCTGGGTGGTGGCACGTGGGGCTGGCCCCGTCTGCCGGGCCACAGCGCTTGTGCCTGCATTCACCGCACACCCCGCCGCCAGGCTTCAGGGTCAGTTCCATCTTCTGACAAACCTTGGAAGATGTTGGGAGCCCCATCTACAAAAAAAAAAAAAAAAAAATGGGTAAAGAAAAGCAAAGCAGCAGCAGTTCTCTGAAAGCAGTTCTGAGTTTTTCACTTAGGAGCTAGATGTAGAATCTTTTCTTCTCCATTTGTCTTTACATGACAGATTGGTCCTTGTATACAAGCAATTCTGGGCCAAGTAATAGTATGGGCTATGCAGTGTCCTACCTCCCACACCCCCAGCACAGCCAGGATGCTCAGAAGGGACCCTACGAGCCCAGAGGCCACTACACCATGCTCAGGGGAGGGTCAGGGCCAGCCCAAACTTAAATGGGTGCCGCATCCTAACCAGGAATTGGGAAAGCAGAGCTTTTAAAGGTATTTATTAACAGCAAAATGCAATCAAGTGATTGCTTTCTTGCCATGTCAGTTTTTATTAATCATTAGCTACTACAAGTCTTAAAGCTTTACCTTAAAAATTAGAACTGTTTGCTGACAAAACCTGCAAAGGAGAAAGCTTCCCCTGCAACCTTCGTGGGCAGGTTCTGCCAACAAGAAGAACTGTGATGAATTCTTATTGTTATTTGAATTCTGTTAGCATTTTATCAAGTTTAGAACAAACTTCTAGGAAACAAAAAGACACAGGAATTCCTTACTACCTCCAGTCCTAAAGGGTGGTTTCTGACTTCTCTTCTACAAGACAGAAAGTCATCCTGGAAGGAAACTGCACACAAATCCACAGCAAAGACACCACAGGCACAGCGTCGACAGGTAATTTGTTACCTTTGGAATTATCTGGAAGCATGCTGGCCGCTCACTTGCTCAGTGCATTTGGAGGTGATGCAAGATTTCAGCTGATGTTATTCATCAGTCCAGGGTTTAATATATTTTTATTTTGAAAAGGTAACAGATACCAAAATATTTCAAAGCAGATCTAGAGTTACAGATAATACAGGCTGTATTTTATATATAATGATTTGTAAAAGAAAGATGATAATCAGAGGCAATCATTCAAAAAAACGTTTCAAGGTTAGGGCTGGTTTTTGCAACATGCCTCGGAGGTCACAGAAATACTGCCTTAATATAGTATTTATGCTAAGTTTAAATTTATACAATCTCACTGTGCAAATACAAGCACTTTTGAAAAAGTGCCTGCTATAAAAATGGAACTCAACAATTTAAAAGAAATAGCTTGTAACAGCTTGATTAAAGTTCAGGCAGTGCTTTGGCTTTCATTCTCTGATGTTTCAGAACATAGTTTCACTTGTTTTCCAGGAACAGTAGAAATGACTAACACAAAACAAGTAAATAAGCGTTAAAAAAAACAAATCTCTTTTAGACTTCTTTTTGTTGCTAACTACAGTGAAGAAACAAGTCTCATTCTTTTTCATTTGATCATCATTTTCAGAAGTCAAGATTCCTTTTTTCTATGTCTGATTAGGTACCACTAGCAGGTAACTTCTGCATCTTTCTTTACTCACTCAAATTACTGGACTGCAAGAAGTCTGAGAAGTATCAAAGTATTTTGGAGAAATAAAGCTCATGCAGTGGGTTGTCAGCTGGCTGGTGGCTTTTATTTTCTGCAAAAAGGCTTGTACTGCTATTGTTCCACTTGGCTTTCAGGCTGCGAATCAAGAGAAAAAAGCCTCCCTGAGCATGCTGAGAACCAGATTTAACCTCACAATTTGCCCACTCATTTATTTGGAAGTGAGACTGTAATGGAACTTCATTCTTCCACTATGATACAGACACTTGATTCTAAGTACGCCATTAAGCACAACCTTAGACAGACAGGTTGGAGTTTACCACCACTGACGCACCTTGATCCGAGTTGTTCATTTACAAGCTGCACCTGTGATTGCTGGAAGGTTTAGCAAGAGAAACATTAGCTGGAGCAGGTGTCACAGATGGAGTCAGGCCCTTCGATCGTTAGGAGAGAAGCAGCGATATACTTATTGATATAACAAAGTTCAATGGTAAACGTGACAGTGGTTTAACAAGATTCAACGGCAAGGTACACTTGCTAATTTACTGCATGGAGGACTGGGTCAGACAGCACTGTCAGCGGGACCTTCCTGTGGAGCCACGAGGTTGGGAAAGGACCCCCTTCCGTTCCACGCTCCTTCTCCGAGGGGGCTCTAGGTACAGCTGGATCCACTTCTAGCCTCAGACTTGGTCAATGGTTTGTCTAAAGGATTATATATGCACAATCAATCCTTGAAATCTTAGCTAAGTGATACAAAGGTTTAGCACACTATTCATCACTTACCAAGAGTCTGTTGCAACAAGGACTCTCTCAGCCCCAAGGGAGTAACCCTGAGGGGAACCCCTGCTCAAAGGGAAGCCCTGGCACGCAGCCCACTGCCACGAGGAGAGCCCAGCAGACCCCAGCCTGTCCACTATTTATAGAGTAAGGTAACTGGCATATTTGCACACCAGGAAAACCTCGGGGTCACCATTCCAGATGACCCTTAGGTACCACATTGCCATCCATCCGCCAAGTCCAGAGTAAGCTGGATGCAGCCATCACAGCCCCACTGGCGATTATGGCTGGGGCTGGGGGAAGCACACTGCTAAACACTAGGTTTAGTTAAAAAGTAAGCTTGCAAATTAATTTTACCAACTGTGAAGAAGATCTTTATAAAATTCCTGGGGTGCTCGCTTCTTCACTGCCTTTTTTTTTTTTTTTTTAGGTAGACTATGGATTGCTGGAAGGGAGCTGAAGGCCACAGCTGGATTTGTCCCACGCTGATCATCTGTGCAAATGGATTTTTCTCCACAATGAGGCCATCAGAAGCTTTTCTCACTCCTTATCTAACTGGACCAGACAAAAACCTAACAATTGAAGAGGTATGTAACTATTCTCTTAAGTAATAGTTAAAGTGATTAAAGCATTAAGAATTACAGCAGTAACTGGAGGGGAGATGAACTGTTCGATAATACAGGCATATTTAATCTAGAGATTCATATTTAAGACACTTCTGGAAAAGTAAGGAGTCACTTTTTTGGAGCAGGTCAAAACTTTGAAGTCCCTAAGTTCTTAGGACTTTGAAACCACTTCGGGGGTTCTTTAAGAAATTGGTATTTTCAGCAAAATCAGGTCAGCTAATTCCTCTCTCTACCAAGAGCCTGAGAAGGGACAACATTAGGATTTATTTATACTCATCATGGAATTGATTATACTGACAGTAACATAGGGATTGCAAATCACAAGAAAACCAGACTTCCCCTTATGAGCTGCTAGATTATTACCTACATTATAGGACTGTTTATGCATTCATTAACCGGCAGAGGTCAGATGCACATTCAAAATTTTTTTTTTTTTTTTTTTTTTGACAACAGCATGCACTGCAGGTTTCCTTCCTCTGCTTTTTTCAGGACTGGCTGCTTCAGGAGTACACTACCCAGCAAAAGGGGATATAGTTAACAAGTGGCTGATTCATGGAGCAAATCGTATAATTAGAAAACACAAGCTTGGTACACCCACATAGAGCTAATATGAAGAACAGTCATTCCTGATATGCAGAAGCAAATGTTAAGGCAGAATCTTCTAGCATAGTGTGAACCCAACGTTTCTTCTGAAAAAAAGTTATTTGTGGTTTATGTTGTTGGCGTTTTTTTTCCCCACTTTTTAATTTATATTTTTAACCACAAAGGGTAGGGTAATTTCCTCTTATACGCGAAATACACAAATAGTACAATAGGATGCCTGAGTTCTGATTTCAGCAAGAATCTGTAACTCAAAAATAAGTGGAGTACAAATACTGGCTCTTTCAGCCACACTCACCTCTGTTGAGCTAAATTCATAAGTTTCAGTCAAGCACTAAAAAAATTTAACTAAAGTTCACAGAAACAAAAGAAGTCACGCAGAAAGATATGGTGAATGCTGCTCAGCATGCAACTCACTCCAGTGCCAGCTCAGAAGTAAAAAGACAACCACTTAATATTGTTCCTCCAGCATTTAAAACAATTCCTTTCTAGTTTGATTGCTTAAATTGATAGTGAGGGATCAGGAACAGAGACCCTAGCAGGGCCAGCAATTACGGGGAAAGACCTCCCCAAAACAGGCAACTTGCACATTACAAAGTGAACTTTACACCTGGAAGAGGAGGATATCCCACCCAGCTGAAGCCAGGCTGCCTGGGCAAGCACTGAGCTTTAGTGGTGAAAGTAAAGAGCACCTTCCAGCCTGAACGCGTATCAGTTTTAAAAGAAGGAATTTCTTTTCAGAGCAGCTATGCATCGAATGCCAACTGAAGCTTACCAAAATGTTCCACCAAAGACTTGCTTACTTCTTACACAGTAAATTTGAAGAATGAAGCATAAGGTGAAGATAATGTAGTAACAGCTACATGCTTATTAAGTGAAGTTCCAGTTCCCCCATCATAAGAGGCATAAGCAGGGGTTTTTTTTTCAGTTCTGACAAAAGAGAGGTCACCAGAGGTATACAGTGACTCACGTAAAAGTTCAAATAGGCATTCATTTTCCACCGTGGGGAATAGGAGTTGAAGCTAGACAGATTTTCCTCTTAACACAAACATTGTTATATCTGCTTTAAACAACTGCACAAGGTCTGCCTTGCTCATCAGCCTTTACTAGAATTATTTTTTAAGCCAATCTGCCTGCTTACGTAGTGGAGCTTAGCATCACTATCTTCACTTCTTTAAGAGCATATTTACAGTTTTGTCATTTAAGGTAGTTAAGTCTGCACAATTCACGCAATGCAATGTTTTCTGTAACTACAAATATGTTCCTTGAATATCATAACCAAAAAGCTTCCAAATCAACATTTTAGATACTTTTTTAAAAAATAAAAAATATTTCCTCTGTCATTTTCTCCTAGGTTACCAACCAGATTTTCCCAGTCTGGACATACTCCTACCTTGCGCTCCTTTTCCCAGTCTTCCTGGTTACGGACTACGTGCGCTACAAGCCCGTCCTCCTCCTCCAGGGCATCAGCTTCATCGTCACGTGGCTCTTGCTCCTCTTCGCACACGGAGTGGTGGCCATGCAGCTGGTGGAATTCTTCTACGGGATGGTAACAGCCACCGAGGTCGCCTATTACGCCTACATCTACAGCGTCGTCAGCACCGATCGCTATCGGAGAGTGACGAGCTATTGCAGAAGTATCACCCTTGCTGCAGCCACCGCTGCTGCCGTGCTGGGGCAGCTGCTGGTTTCCTTGGCAGACGTATCCTACTTCCATCTTAACGCCATTACCTTGGCCTCTGTCTCCCTGGCATTCGTGTGCTCCTTTTTCCTCCCGATGCCTCAGAAGAGCATGTTCTTCCACAGGAAGGACGTCTCCCAAACGCCCCCAGGAGCAGACCAAGCTGCGGCTGCACCCGACCCCCCCAGGCCGTCGCGCTGCCAGGAGGACGAGAGCTCCGCACCCGCTGCCAGGGGACCGGCACCCGAGCGGCAGGATGATACACCCAGCCCCCAGCAGCACGTGCTGCGGGTACTGGTGCAGCTGAGCACAGACCTGAGGGATTGCTACAGCTCCAGGAAACTGCTGTACTGGTCCCTGTGGTGGGCACTGGCTACGGCCGGCTTTAACCAGGTGCTCAATTACATCCAAGTGCTCTGGGACTTCAGAGCCCCCTCCCACAGCTCTGCGGTGTACAACGGAGCTGTGGAAGCACTGGCAACTTTCCTGAGTAAGTATAAGATCATTAGTAACTACTTCTACCCCCTCCTGTGCTGATGGCATTCTTCAGCAAAGTCTTTGATGCCTGTTTACATCCTGTGAGGACCAAGGTCAACAGTAACAGCCTTCAATATATAACACTGAAACCAACAGCGTGCAAAGCATATTTTTACTGTGCAACTTGGTTTTTGAAGACAACACTGATAATCTTAAAAAAAAATATATATAAGCTTTTTCTTCTCAAGGGAGCCTCATTTCACCAAAGTGTTTTAGGAGTTTAAGATCACAGCTCTGTTTAGACAATTTAACTGCAGCTAAGTGGTTTAAAAACCATGTGCAGTGCCTCAAATACACCTTAAACTAGCTGGTTTAAGAATTACAAGAACATATTAACAGATGCACTGATCCAGATGGTCTATTTAAACAGTGGATTGATGATCATTTCATCCTCATCAAGTATTCTGTGGCTGTTACCTGTATCCTGATCAGTGAGTTTGCCTCTGGATGGGACATACAAGTTGAGGCCGAGAGAGCTGTCACTGTTTAGCCTTGAGAAAACAAGGGATCTTATTCACCTGCATAAAGACTGGAAGGGGAGTAAAAAGGACAGAGCCAGACTGTTCCCAGTGGTGGCCAGCAACAGGACAAAGGCACAAACTTAAACAAAGTTCACTTAAACATACAAGAAAATTTTTATTGAAAGGGTGATTTAGCACTGGCACAGGTCGGCCAGAAACATGGACTCTCCATCCTTGGAGATGTTCAAAACCTAGACACCACCTTGAGCAGCCCACTCTAGCTGACCCTGCTTTTACTACGGCTGGGCAGTCTCCAGAAGTCTCTTTCAACCTCAGCCATTCGGATTCTCATTAGAGCTACTTGCTCCATGCAAACAACATTCCTCTTTGGCCACAGAAGGCAGAAGAATAAAGTGCAACTTTATTTACACAGCTGTGCAGTACCAACAGAGCCTCCTTGTCAAGCTCACCTTTACACACTTACGTCTCCTCCTTTGTACCAGGAGCCTTATCTCACATTTTTACAGGGAACTGTCAGTTTACGCTTCCTCCCTGCAATCAACATAAAAACATATTTTACTGAAGCTACTCCAGAACTTCTCAGACTACTGGTCTGAGCAGCTTTCCCAAGGGCTTTCTTGCTCTTACATCCTCTAGCACTTGATCCTATTTCAGAGTAAAGAAATCACGCACAGTACCAGGAACCCCCAGGTTACAGCAGCGATGGACTACAGGAGCTGGCCTGCTAGGGCTTCTCGAGCTCTGACAAAGAGCACATACAACCAGCAAACAAAGTCCAATTTTGCATTCGAGTGCTAGCCTGCCTGAAACCATCTGGGCAACTGGCACCCTGGGCTCCAGTAACTCACGCTGTGTAACCTGCCTGGACCACACTTCACCCCACATTTGAGCTACAAACCTCAGCACATCACGCTTCAGAGCTTTCACAAACATACAGCATCATCTGTGCTAAGGGAGCATAAACCACCCACACACAAACATAGATGGATAACCTTCCTATAGCAGTATGAGATACTTCTCCAGAATTGAGATGGAGAGAAAAGCAAGCCTCATCATTATTGCAGAGGTTGTTGCATGTTTGTTTTTTGGGTTTTTTTTGTTTTTTTTTAAAAAAGGCACCAGTTTGCTATACTGTATTACACTCAAGTAGCAGGTTTTACTATACATGATGGTCAATAAGGACTTAACAAATGCAGTTCATAAGATTTTTTCACCAGAAGCTGAAAAGTCACTTTCATAAAAAAATAAAAGCATGAAGGAGTGCAACAGATTTTCATTTCATAAGGATCTTTACATGAAGGAATTAAACTCCATTACATGTATTTTGGCAGAAAATGCTTGGTGAGATTGTTCTCTTTGCTCACAGCCGTCAAAAAAATGGCCTAACGACAACAGACCACACACTGCTGCCTCCAGCCTTAAGGCATGAGGCACTTTCTCAGAGCACTTCAGTCTGTGAAGGCTCCGTAAGCCAGGAGAAAAAAAAACACGCCCACACCTCCAACAGGAAACAGGGCACACCATTATCAAAGCCTATCGTGGCCGTAACGGCCTCAAGAGCTCCTGGCACAACTCATTTACACAGCGATCCAGCTGCTCTAGAAGGATGTTAAAGTTTCAGAGTTTCAATCATTCCTTTCTTTAAAATGTCTAGGTTCGGCAACATCCATGGCAGTTGGATATGTCAAAGTAAACTGGGATCTTTCTGGAGAACTGGCTTTGGGGATTTTCTCTGCAGTGGATGCTGGGTCTCTGTTTCTCATGCACTTCACTGACAACATCTGGGCATGCTACGCTGGTTACCTTGTGTTTAAAGCATGTTATATGCTTCTTATAACAATAGCAACGTAAGTATAATACACAATGATCTAATTAAATTGATTAAATCAGTAAATGTACATTTTTAAATGTATCAAGTTTTTACTCTGTTTCCCTAGGCATCAGATTATCGGATAATAGTTCATGCCAGCAGCATGTATTATTTCTAGCTTATATAAAACTATGCTTAAAATCATACGACCTAACCACTACAATAGGTTACTCCAAGTCAGAAACTGCCTTATTCTGCATTTAGCTGTTCATTCATCTATGTATAAATATTCTCTAAATGATCAAGTGAATATACAGAGGTCTTTATTTAGCAAAAAACCCCACTCAAATAAATAAGAGGATGCACAAGTGCCATAGCCAGAAAACCAAGGGATTTCTGCCACAACGAAGCTGTTAAAAGTTTAATAGCCAAGATTGAAGAGGCTTTATCCGTTGAAGAATCTGCTGTGCACACTTAATTGTTCCCAAACTTCCTCCTATACATAAACTGCAAACATCCTTGCTTCCATAGCTTAGTAACCTAAATATTCATTTTCAGGTTTCAGATTGCCGTCACTCTAAGCATGGAGCGTTATGCTTTGATATTTGGCTTCAACAACTTTGTTGCACTGGTGATTCAGACAATTTTAACAGTTGTTGTAGTAGATTCCAAAGGTCTGGGACTGAGCATCAGCACCCAGGTAAGCTGCATTACTCACACTGCTGTCAGTCCCCCCGCCCTCCTCCAAAAGATGGTCCTACTGCAGGATTAGGCGTTGGGAAGATACTAGGTAGCGTGCGTGATAGCTTAGGACAGTTACTCACTTGAAAAACAGGTTCATTTTAAGTGAGTTGACAGTAGCTACTACATCCTACTTGTCCTCTAGTCCTGCTAATTTTGCATTTCTGCAATCATTTTAAGAATATTTTCAGAGCACAGGGGAAAGACCACCAGTATTACTCAGGTCGGCTTGTTTTTTTACTTCCCACTCAGGTTTACTGTTCACAAATTTACTGTCAAAATACCCCAACAGAAGCAGGAATCAAGCTGAAATACAGTCTATGGGTCTACTGCTAGGGTAATCCTAAATTATATAGTTTCATTGGACGCACCTTTAAGTTAGTGTGATTCTGAAAATTAACTAATCTCATGATTCCCCACTGAATTTCTAAATTTAAAGTTTAAACTTATGTACTGAATGATGTCCAAGTCTCTTAACTTCCACCTTTTCAGCGAAGAGTCAGAAAGTGCAGAGCTGCCGTCCTCCCTTACCGAGGTGGGGAGGGGAAGCATGTAACAGCGTTCCCTCCCCCTCTTTTTACAAGCACAGACATCCAACTGTAGGGAGAAAAGCAGCCAGGCTTCTCGAAAGCTTTCAAGATGGGATCATTTTGGGGCACAGGTGACAGAGAAGGGAAGGCAGCAGTGGAGCGACGCCCCTTAATTTATCAGCTAACAGCAAAAGTAGTTTTTGACTTTTCCTTCCTCCTTCTTCCCTACCTCCATTTCCCAGTTTCTCATTTATGGCAGCTACTTCACATTCATAGCTGGAATCTTCCTGATCAGAAGCGTATATACCATTCTCTCCATCAAATGTGGAAACACCAGGGTGGCTGGTGAAAGCGTGGATCGTTAACAGCGACACAAAGTAAGGTTGCAAGCAACAGCGCAGAAGGCTGCGTCATCCGAACCATGAGTTTGGAGATACACAACGCCCAATCGAGCAAGGCTGGTCGATGGTGAAACAGGCTGTTTATGAGCCTACAGCATGAAGAGCTTTGTCAACCGGATGATGCATTCTACCCATTTTCCTCACCAGAAATTTAATACCAAACCATCCTCAATCTTCTATTTCAACTCAAATTTAGTCATCTGACACCAAAACTTCTACTGATGCTCCACGAGGACAGCAAACAAGTGCATACAGATGCCTGACCTCGCAATGGAAGAGCTGATAGAACACAACCTTTCAACTTTCGCTTCTACCAAGTTAAAGGCAATTTAGTCATACACATGACCTCCAGACATTCCTAAGGAATCTGAAGCAGCAGTTGCCTCATAGCAGCAAGATGATGTGGTAGGAACCTTGCCACAGAAGCCATCTGAAAACTTCAGACATTTTCAACTGGAAGTAGTGACATGCAGTTTTAAAGCAAGCGAAGAAGTAGCAATAAACCATTTCTTTTTCCAGAAGACACCATTTCTGTACGTTCAAAGGTGGATTACTACAATGCTACACAGCATAGTAACACCACCATTTTAGTTTACAAGTGTCATTTCAGATTCCACAGAGTAGACTCTTCAGAAACCTGAAGGAAAACATGCTATTACATACAGATAAACTGCTACTGAGGCAGTAACAGCTTTACTGAGGGTTTATTGGGATGTATGAATGCAACACAAACCTTCCCTCCGAAGGTCTGTTCGATAAGCACATGCATTACTTGTGTCTGACAACTGCCAGGACACACACACACCCCGCTTATCTCTGGAAAAAAAACGCCTCCCTAAACTTCTTAAAATTAAGAATTGAAGTGTCTTCCCATGGCTTACACAAGGCACCCTTACTTAAATAGCATGACTAAAGGTTTAGCTGTAACTAAAGCTGATCGGGGAATGTTCTTTCAATTGTGGTCAATGATGTCCACTTTGGAGTCACCTATATCTGATAGCAGCAAATTCCATTGTTCTTTTACCACAACTTACAGATTTGCCAGGAGTCAGAAGTAACATTTCCCCCAGTTCAGCTCACAAGAAAATTAAAATTATTAATTCTTCAAAACCCAGGCTTTTAAAAGCTGCTTCAGCTTGCCTTTATGCCCCAGTAAGTTTTCCTTTCAAGAAGGCAGAATACTTGCATCATATTTATAGTTCTCTTTCAGGAATTCCAATTAAATTTGGTCTTTTTCAAATGAAATTCTTGCCTCAGCATTTGTTTCAACATGGTGCTTTGAAGTTATTTAAAAGCTGCAAACTCCCAACTGCAGTACCTGGGCATCACATCTGCCTTGTAGAATTCGGGATGTACCACTTACAGCATCTTCTCACACACGTAAGAGTTGACAGAAGTATTAATTTAGAAGGTGTCCAAATTAATTTCTGTGTAGAGAGGGCTATCAAGAAGTGCTTGGATGCCAAAGCAGAAGAGGATACTGAAAAGCTAGTGAAGTACAGGTTTTTGGCAACTACACTAGCTGCATGAACTGCAGAGATTTCTAAAACAAAAGCATTTGTAATCAATGGTCAAGAATTAGTTTTGTAAATATAGGTATTTTAAAACTCAAAATGAACATAACAGCTGTGGCATCAGTTTCTTCTCAATATAAAGACGACTCAAAACAATGTAAGTTTTCAGCTACTTGTCTGGAGTCTGATAAACTCAAAGTTAGTGAACACTGGACAGATGTGGTCGCGTGTAGTGAAAGTTGCCAACCTTTTATCTGCATTCAAGCTAGTTACAAGAAATAAGGTATTCCACTATTTATGCAGCATATTCTAAAACTATATGTTTTGCATACTCAAATGAAATTCGTATCTCTTTGCAGTAATCAGCTTCACTTGGATCAGAATATAAACTTCTATAGATACTGATTTCATTAGCCCTTGCCCAAAGCCTAATTTACATTTACAATTTGCAAATTTAGGTAAGGAGAGCACAGGATTGTTGTCCTTCTACGAGGCTGTTCATCTCACTGATGAGACATTTGGTTGATTTCATCCCGCTCCCTGCAATAAGCATATTTACCTGTTCCACAAGTCCTGCTGAACCCCTGCAGTTCCCCGCTCTCTACCTCATTTATGTGTTACTATCTCAAAACAGGAAAGGTCAACAACAGGGAGGAACTACAGCTCTTTATACTGTACTAAAAACCAGTGGTGAGCACAGGCATTGCTAACATTTTGGATACCCTCAGCTGCTGGGTATTTGTTTAGTTTAGTTCCCTAGATTCTCTGGGAAATTCACTATACACCGTGCTCTATCCAGCAGTCCTCATGAGAAGGAAAAGATTTTTAAGTCTGTTTTAACTTTAAATACTTACATGTCTGGTTTTAGTCCCATTGGCATAAGGCATGCCACTATAAGCAGCTTATTGTATAAGCTGTCTGTCTCCTGGTTTAGGATCTCCAAAGCTTCAAAGAAAGAGAAGACACAGAAATTACTACCCACCCCTCCATAGGCAGGCAACAGGTCAACAGCACTGGTGTGTGTGTGTTTACAAGCAGTGGTCAAGTCTTTCAGCTCCCCTAGAAATAAGTAGATCTAACAGTCCAGCAGTCAACTACCAGTGCAAGGTCTTCAAGAATTTTCATGTTTATCTCAAATGGGCTTGCATATACTTTTCTCATCCCCCCCGCCCCCATCCCAAAATCAATCTTATTTATTCCCCTTATCGTGAAAGCTATAAGGATTTTATTCTCTAGCTGGTCAGAAACCTTTAAGCTTGCAGTTTATGTATTCATCATATATTTACGTTGTTTGCTTAGTTCCAGTATTACACTTTAACTTAGGCCAAGTTATCTCTGTTTAAAACACTGTCACCAACTACTCTGATGCACTTATATTTTTCTTGACCCTTCTCACTACTACAGACTAGGCAAGCCAGACATTTTTCCCCCTCTAAAAATTCCATTCTAGTATAGCAGTGAACATTCCAGTAAAAAAATAAAAAATTGATGGATTTAATATTCCACAGAAGGTCTTGCTAATACATATCAATTTTTAATAAAAAGAATACCATTACATCTGCGGTACCTTGGCCTATTACACGCTGTTCTGATAACAACTAACTCTCAAAGACTGTCATTAGCTACCCATAATTTCACATCTTTTGCAGCTAACTAATTCCTGAGTAACTACCCTCCTCAGTTACTTCCAGCGTCCCTCATTACACAAACTGTTATTATTTGTTATCATTCTGTCAAAATAATCCAAGTTCACTCGACATTTTCCTGTTCAATAGGTCACTTCACTTGAGCTAGAACAGCAAGCTCAATCACAAGGACACAAAGAAATATATCCAAGTGAGGCATGTGAGAATTTTAAGTTTAACTCACCTTTAAGCATATTGCTTTTGATAACTCATCTGTGTATCAGACTCACAATACGTACATTTTAACCCAATAAAATGTTACTGCACAGAAAATGCTACACATTTATTTTTTTCTAATATTTATTTTTTTCACCTGCAAACTGTAGCAAAACATGATCAGCTTTATTATGCAGACAGGTATCCCTCTAACATTAGAGATTTAGGCATGTATAAATAGAAGAGCTCTTAGGAAAGGAAAACATTTTTGAGAAATGAACAAACCTTCAATTTAACTTCATGACTTTGAATACCAATGGTTAAAATGATGTAGCTCATTCATTCCAAGAGATACAACAGCACCTTAAAGTGGCTGATCTATTTCCCAGTAACATTTTTCACATAACAATGTGTTAAAGTTACAAATACTGATATGCACAAATAGCTATTTTCTAAGAAAAATATGTACAGTACTGCAGCATAATGAATGTGGTATCTGCAATAACTTATTAGCCAATTTTAATATACATGATACCGCTACTTTTTACCTGCCAGTTCACAGGTTCAAGGATGTTACCACAGCCCTCTGTTTTGCACGTTATTACCTGGGGGGGTGTGTGTGTGATTTTCTTGGGTATTGTGGTTTTTTGGTGGTGTTTTTTTTTAACTTTTTTAAAGGTACACAATGCAGGCTTTTATTTTTACTTCGTAAAGACTTCTTTTGTGTTTAAAGCTAATATCAGTGAAACAAGACAACAGTGCAAGAGGCGCAGAGATGTTATGTGACCACATAAGAGTTCTTTTGGGTAAAGTGTCTATAAGGCTATAAGAAAGGATTGGTTGATGAGCTTCCTGTTGGAAATTGTCCTGTTGGTGCACCAGCCTGGGGGAAAATGAAAGAAAAAGACAAATATTAACAATTTTTTTTTCCATGTTGTACATCATAAATGCAGGATGTATAAAAAAGAAAACAACCTATTGGGAAATATTTCTGGTTTACGTGGCAGTTTTTTTGATGGCTCTCTGAAATCACACTACTATAAGGGCACTATATACCTCTGTTTTGATTTGAACAGCCTTATAAATGTCATGCCATCATTGTAATGAGTTGCATTTAGGAGATGGACATGCTGTCTTCCCTTATTTGAAGCAAAAGAAATAAACTGTGTCCCTAAAGAGATAACTTCTGTATGTCTGAAGAATAATTAATATCGCACACTTACCATAAAAGGGTTACTAGATACTCCAACAGCTGTAACTTGTCCAAAAGGAGTTACTACAGGCTTTCCCTGTCCAAATGCAGCAAAACCTGCTCCTTGGAAAGATAAGTGAAAAATATTAATACTAGTAACCAGTCTGCAAAGAGTTCTTTACTGCAGCTCCCACACAAAAATAAGAAGCAGCCTGGACTGCACAATCAGCAGTATTGATCCTACTTAAACACTAACAGGAATGTAAGTGTAAAAGAAATATGGCTGGGCTTCTCATTTGGTTTCAACCGTTGGGAACTAATGAATTTCCAATTTCTACATATGCACTTTTTTCAAGGTTATTTTATCATTTAAATTTAGGGAGAAAGTACTTTCCAGTTTTCTCTTGCCTGTGTTCTATGAAGTTAGAGATAGCGGTATAATCAGTTGCAGACACTCCAAAAATAAAGACGAATCAATCCTTGCATAATTCTTGCATAAAAACCCTTTAAGCCTGAGAATACTTATCATTTTAGTATCAGATTATGGTAAAATTCCAGTTATGTCATTGTACACAGCCAAGTCAGAAAACTCAACTACAGAGCCAGAACAGAATGTGGGAACACCTCATCGATATTGAGTTCATATAGAAATCAGCACACACACATTACTGCTAACTTACAGACAGATCATTTTCTCCACGTTTCTGATTTAAACAAGATTATCTAAACCGTATAGACCTACCATTTGGCTGCTGAGCAAACGCAGTCTGTTGAGGGAAAGCTGCCTGGGTTGGGAACGTGGGCTGCTGGAAGTTGCCGCTAAAACTAGTAGGAAGACTGTACGAGGCAGGAGTTCCAAATCCTGCAGGCATGCTCATGGATGCAGTACCAAATGTCGCTGCTGGTAAGCAAAAAAAATGTTCAATTTACTGCAAGAAATAACTTCTTTCATGAGACAAATTACTCTAATGCCATGTTAAGTCAAGTCTCCTAATGCCTCAGTGACCATACAAAAGTTAGGTTCAACTTCTATAGCCATGGAACTCATTTGTTAGCTTGGATCACCACCATCTAGGTGCATAATTTACTTTAGCACTTCAAAAATTAATGTAATCATTTAAAATTTACTAGATCCAGCACAGTCAGATACATTCTGAAAAGGAAGTTTTTTTACATTATGTATACTTCCCCCCAAGCTTTTCTGGTAAAAGTCCGTACACATCAGACTAGCAAGCACTTTCAGGCAGTGTCAGCCCTCCTGTTTTTCTCCTTCTGAGAAAAGCATGAAAGGATCTTCCTACTTCAAGCTGCATTACAGCAAGTTACAAGTAAAAAAAACCAACCTTAAGGGATACATGCATCCTCTCCCTCTTTATCCCATCCTTAACATCAGTTTAAAGGAAATTCTCACCATGCACATTATTTGCACACAGAGTTCCTAATGCAAACACTCTTACCACTGAGGTAAGACTTAGAACAAGAAAACCCAAACTTTTCATCTGATTCTCTGCTGAACATTTCAAGTAAAGAACACACAGCTCATATGCAATTCCACATGCCTTCAGCAAATAAGCAGGAGCACATCAAGTGCAAAAGTGTAGCAACAAAACCATTATTCAGTCTTTTGGGAGTTATTCTTGAAAGGAGAAGCATATAAAGTTTTTTGTACAAATACAGACACCAGGCATTTTATTCTAGTTAAACAATAGACAGGGCTTTTCTTTTGAAAGTTATATTTTATGCAAGTTCGATGTTTAAAAAAAATAATATATTTAATATAGCTTAATAATCACCTGAAAAATTTACCCCAAAAGTATTCAAGGGCACGACATCATACATACATGAACTGTTGACAAAGTACATGCAAAACTAATGTACTAACGTTGTTCTCAAGTTACAGTTAGCAGAGAAGCTATTCAACAAGAAAACTTGCTAAAACAGCAAACAAAAGCACAACAAAATGAGTAGTGACTTGGGTTATCCCAAAAGGCATCAAGCTACTGTCGGTACAAACCTCAAGAGTCACCCAACTCGTTAATATTGTATTGTGACCATGGAGGATATCAATAATGGTTTTGTTTTAGTGGCTTAATAGGTTTGTTTGTGTGTGCTCTTCTCACCCTTTACCAGATGCCAAATACCCACACCCACTCCATTTTAAAAAATAAGCGTTCCAAAATTCTATGTGCAGAGAACCAGATAGGTATCAATAAGCTTCTACAAGCAAGAACAATTAGCCACAAGAAACTTGATACCAAATGTGGCCACCTACCAAAATGAGCCTGAGGAAATATGTGAGAATGCATTGCTCCTGAGAGGCCTTACGGAAGCCACAAAGAGACCAGACAACGTCAAATCATTTATACACTCTTGAACAGTCATTTCTTAGTTATATATATACACACACAGCAATATACACATACCGAACAATTCATCCATATCAACCAACAATAGATTAAGCTAAGAAAACCATTAGAAATAAACACTACAAACAGATCTCCCATGTAATAAATAGAGTTCATTCAGAAAGCTTAGCATAAAAGGACAAGTTTACACCTCACACTGAAAAGGGTAGAATATTGTATTTATTTATGGTCATTAACCCTGTCTCCTAGTACATAATCAGTGTATCTGCCAAAGGGTTGGAACCTCTGCAAGCCAAGGACCACAGTTCAGAAGACAGAAGGATAAATTTGTTTGAATATGGCAACCCTAGAGAAGCTACAAGTTCTTAATGATGATCCAAAATAGCCCAGTTAGGAATTAGATTAAAATAAGGAAAAAGATATTTGGGGCATAAAATAGCTTTGTAAGTTTAACTGCCTTATATCTCAAAAGGGACTGAAAACAGAATTCATTTTAGTAGAGGATATGAATTTGATCAATTTAGTTTTAACTCAGCCTGATCAGTTTAATTCAACATACGTAAAACTTTGAGCAAAACACAACTCAATATTAGAAATGCATACACCAACAAATTTAAATCCGTTGAAGTCCAGTTAATAGATAAGAGTGCCAAAATGTAGCAGTGCCTTTGGAGAGGAAAATTAGCACAATCCAGCAGTCATCTAAATCCAAAATCAGTGTTGTAAAGAAAAGTACAAGTTTAGTTTTTTAAAAAACTGATTGAGGTTGTGTCTGGAATTATGTTTATACAGAATCCTCCCCCAGAAATTAATGTAATTCATGAGTAAAGATTATATGTAACCATATGCTTTACTGTTACAAGAGAGAAAAATAAAGAACACCACTAATGTACTGAATAAGTGGACTGGTGAGGAACTAACAGCCCAGAAGCCCTGTCTTTCCTGGTTCTAGCTCCAGCTCTTCGGTTTTGAGGGCTTTCAGGACTTTAAAGAAGTTAAAGAAGCAAGTGTAGAACCTTAGCAGCAGGGCTATCAAGACCCCCGATTTGAGAGCAATCTGCTATGAAGCATTATTCAAAGCCAAGGTTATAGTCTTGGAAGGTACCAAACTGCTAACATGCAGACTATAAGTACGTTAGGTCATATTAGAAGATCTTAAACCAGATCATTTTGACATTTTTTATGGCCACCGTTTGAAATCTTAAGATCAAGCCAGACATAGGAAAATAATGTCCTCAGCCCAATAGCTCAAAAAAAAAGTTGACGTTGATTTCTGTAATCTATCCATAAATACTGTACTCTACACCAAGCAAACACACAACATGTCAAATAGACTACAGACAGATAATACAGAAAATCTTTAAGGAACATATTACACAGCTATAAAAAAAGAATCAAAGCAAGTCTTGAAAGGAAGTTTCTCTAACAGTGTTTTTTTTCTAACCTGTTGCTCCTCGGCTATTGGTCTGGAATGGATTTGTTGAAGGTGCCACTGGGGCAACAGGGGCAGCTACAAATGGATTTGTGGAAGGTGTTGCTGAAAGATTAAAAACATTTTATTTAATAAAACCTTTTTGTAATAGCTAATCTGATTCACATTAATTTTATACAGTGACAGACAAGCATCTCAAATTACATGAAAAATTGGGAATTTATAATAAAATGCTTAATCTGAAATGCATCAGAACACTAGCACTTTTTTGCCATTCTTTAGTAACTTCTATGTCACTACAGTCAAAGTATAGTACTATCAATTAAAAATTAGTAAGATGTTTGCTTACAGTCCACAAAAGGCATCGGTAACACTTACATACCTCCAAACGGAGCAGGCACACTCGAAGATGCAGGCTGTGTCTGTGCAGTAGCAGCCACGGGTACTGTTCCAAAAGCATTGCTGAAAATAATTCACACATTCAGTGAAGTCAGAATTGCTTAACAATTAATCACAATTTGCAATTGCTGTTGGCATGTGAAAGAATAGAAAAGGAATGCTTACATGCAGTTTGCAAACTGCAGTATAATTCACTGATGCCAGGAACTTAGCCCCTGATGCCAGGGTCAGAGACTATAACTACTGCTGAGCAATGAAAAGTCACCTCCACCAGCAGCAGGAGAAAGAATACTGAACAGGGGCCACCAGCATAAAGGTTGCAAAGCAGAAGCTCTAGGGGCAGCTGCAATACCAAGCAGAACTATAACAGGCTTTTGGTATTTATTACTTCAATGATCTAAAAAAGTGGTTGGCACCATTTACATTATAAATATCTGATATTTTATTTTTTTTTGCCAGGGATGATGCTATGGTTTTCAGAATGCATGCAAATATTCTGTATAGGAAAATGTTACCATCTAACAAGTTTAGCGTGTAATGACTATAAAGGTGCAGAGAACATTCTGCTCACAGAAAACGTTCTTAATTTTATCTTACAATATCCTATCAGACAGTACTGCTATTATTTAAAACAAAGGATGCAGTTTCAGTAGTACCCCTAAACCCATTCAACATTTCCCCGTTTAGATAAGAGATAAAACCCTGTTTGAGAAACAACTTTGAGCTACTTTTCTTCATATTGCTGAAGTCAGTGTAGAAAGTCAGCTACTTCTAACAAAGTACCTGCTAACATTACTGGTGGAAGTATATGCGTTACTAGAGGTTGCTGTGGAGCTGAACACGCTGTCTAATTCTGCTAGAGCTGCATACTTGTCTGAAGATGCACTTGACTGATTTGGGGCTGACAACGCAGGACCTGCTGACGCTGACACTACTGTACTGAAGCCACTTCCTTGCTCACTACCACCTAGAAAGAAAGAAACCAGATTAAAAGTGATGAAGATGGTTTCATTTTCTGCCCTGTCAACTTCGAGAACTAAATGGAAGTTCATAGACAGTTTAAGTTTCAGACTAAAAAATTAAATATGTATAAGGCATAGAGGCAAGTGTTTAACAAGTCATTTGCTATTAGCAAAGCGTCATGTTTCTATAGATATTAAGCAGCAAAGAGCCTCTGGTTTCCCTGGAAACTAATGACTCAATACTACCATCATCTTCAACAAAATCTAACAAAACACTGCCAAATAATCTGTTTCAGAACGAAGTTCCACATGACAAGCCAACACGAGTTTTTATATACCATTTGAGAAGGAAAAAGTTACAACACAACTAGGTGTTTTTCCCCTTCACTTAAAAATCCAACCAAATCCAAGTATCACTGCCACTGCTTCGTAAAAAAATAAAGCCGAACCTTTTTGTGACAGAGGTTAAGAAAGCTACTCTGCAGTTCTCTGCAACTGTAGCTTTTCATTCAAGAGCCTTTGCTATAGGTTTATATAAAATCCATGGTTATATCTTTATGTATGTTTTCACTGTTGCAATAATAATTATTTAGATATTTCCACTCAAGTTATTTATCTTGATAGGAAGTACGTTCCCAAAAAACCAGTCTTCCGATATCCTTTTGGAGTCACGTTAGTCTTAAAACTTACACATTAAGGGTACACAGACATGAAATTCTACTGATAAAGAAAGGACATTTTGAAATACGGTTACTATTCTGACAAGGACAGCCACCCTCATGGTAAGCACACACATGTATAATAAGCACGTCAAAGAATAAAGTTTAATACCTTGCCCTGCACTGAAGATATTATCTAAATTAGCAAGAGCTGCATATTTGTCAGCTGACTGGAGATTCAGTTTATTCACTGCAGCTTTACTGGCTGCAGTTGCTGTTGTGTTGCTCTGAGAAGCATTGAAGGCTCCAAAATCAGCACTGGAGGATTTGGGGAAGTTATCAAAGTGAGCAAAGTTAGCATTCACTGATCCAGCACTTCCACCTGTAACAAATCAAGTTAAACATAATCAACACTCCAACACTAGAGAAAGTCTCTCCAACTCTAACTGACAGCACAATAATCCCACCTCTTTGCGGTCACATGAGGCAACATGTTCCCCATCCCACATGTTTAAGACTTTTTCTCAATTCCTTCAAAGTTACATTGGGTCATCAGAAAAAACACTTTTTAAAATATTTTTCAATCTGCAGATGAGGGACAAAAAACCCCCAACACCCAAGCTTCAACAGCTTAAGTCAGTCATAATTTGATCTTGAGAAACTGTATGTTATTTATTAGTTCCTAAAGTAATTCCAACAATAATATTTCGCTAAGAAAATCAGCATTTGTCTGAATCTTTAATATTTAAAATACAGAAGCTTCATTTCCCTGCCATGTCTAAGTAAAAGCCACCATGTGCATTTACTTAATGGTACAATGTTTAACCATTTCAGATGTCAGTCATCATTCTATGCAAAAAACAGTGCTTAGAAGTCCAAGAGTAACATGGTTTCATGCCAAGATCTGGAGAGATAGTTTTGTTCTTTGTTCTCAGATTTTTAGACTACATCCAATCAGGGAAGAGGTGAGGGGGAAGACAACACAGCTTTTTGTACCAGTCTCCACTGACGTCAGAGATACATAAATCAGTTTTAAAAATCTGACTTTGGTCCACACAACTGAACTTCAGTTCAAATATGAAACCACAAGCTTCCATCTCTTCAGTGTTCAGACAATTTTATCTAGGTAGGTCACGTACTTAATGGAACAACTCATTTAAATTTAAGTGTATCACATAACAGTTGCTTGAGGATTCCACTCAGACTACAGAACACACAACTTTCTAATAGCATAATCAACAAGTTAAAATATATGCAACAGTAGGAATGAAAACGCTATACTACAATGGCACAAAATGAAGCAAGCCGAGTTTTCCACTGTGTGGAACTTACTGTGTACAGCCTGGAGAGGAAAAGCTGAAGTAAATTCACCAAAACTGCAGCTAGATGAAAGCGTTCTGAACGCTGGACAGCCAGAAATTGTGTGTGGGTTAAAGTTAACATAAGAAGGGAGAAAGAAAATTTGAAAAAAAAGTTTAAAACAACACCACACTCAAAAGAAAAAAAAAAAAGGAAAAGAAAGTCAGTCAGCCAAAGATCTAGACAAACAGCAAGTGTAAGCTCAAGCAGAAGTTCTAAAGCATGATCAAATTAAAGGAAAGCAAAATAAATCTTAACAATAGGCTCTACACATGAAGCCAAACATACTGAAGTGTGTGCATATGTTATACATACGCATAGACATACTTTTTTGGTACTGTGACGTGCTTTTGGGTCTACTGAAACACTTCTCTCACAAGACAGTCAATTCAATATTTATCAAAAGCAGTATGGTTTAGTCTTTTCATAGTTATTTCAGGTGTAGAGCTAACAAACACATAGTGCCATAAATCAGACTTCTGAGTAGCATTAGGAAGAAAAAAAAAATCAACACCAAACAGAAGGAATTCATTTTGAGTTTCCCCAGAGCTTCAGGTGGCTTGATTGCATTAAAGCAGGCAGATGCAAGAAATGAATTCAACTCGAGTACCTTCCAACATAAAGGTAAGGATTATTTTAATTAAGCATTAATCAAAAGTGCTAGGAGTTCTACCTGTATTTTGGGGCTGAAAAGAAGACTGACTTGCTGTGGGGAAACCTCCAAAATTACTCGAGCCACTAGACTGTCCAAATGCATCAAAGTTTGCAAAACCTGCATTTGCAGAGTTCTGTGCTGTAAATCGCAAAGGAACAAAACATGTTAATGGATATGGGAAATAAACACAAAAACAGATGTATTATCTGAACTCATGGTCATGATAGCCTCCGAGGGTTATGTTCCTGCCCTGTAATTTCTTTCTACATGAAAAGTCATACATTATATTCTACAATTGAAAGCTGCTTTTGAACAGGTTTTCACACATCACCTTCACAGACCTGCACCCGTTAATGCTACCTCTCTCCTCCTACACTTGCTACTGCTCACAACTGCGTGACATCAAGTCCACTTCAGTTTAACCCAGAGTGTCTGCAGTGGTGGCTGATCAGGGAAAAAGAGCCAAGAAGTACAGAATCCCAGATGTATACCTGTAGAGCCCAAACCAGGTAATCATTCTAAATGCTGGTTTCCAGAACTAGAATTCGTGGACTACCCAAACATTTCTTGCAACATACTGACAGTTCGAATTTCTCATACACAAAGTGCTTCTTCCTTGGGTGAATGTAGTTTGGCACCACTTTAAAAGTTTTGGCTAGGTTTATAAATTCATTTCACTGGAAAATTCGGTTTTCAAAGAACTAATAAATCAGAGTACAGAAGTACAGAAAATCAATACCAATGTCAAGAAGATAGCATTCAGAGTGTATCCACAAAATAAAATCCAAGGAAATTTCAAATAGAATGCCAGTTTTCGCCTTCCTTCATGCCATACTATAGGAGAAAATAAAAATTAACACCCATCTAATTTCAAACAGCTGGACATTCAAGCATCTATGGATTCAACAGGAATTGTGTACCTAACAGATAAACTCCACAGAAAGTCTTAAACACTATTATAAGCAAGTATTAAGGAAAAAAAATGTTTTTAATCAAATGCAAACCAACCCCAATATACAGCTAACTTGAGTTACTATCTAAAGAAAGCCCACAAAACATCCTCTAGAAAAACAGATGGCAATACATTATATTTTTGGGTCCGGAGTAGTCTGTTCTGGAGGGATTTTTGCAGATTAAGTATATACAAAAACAATAAATTACGCTGACTGTTTAAGTACAGTTACTTAATAGTCAAATAATGCTAATAAAGAGTTGTATTTCACTTAATTTCTATTTTAAAAGCATCTGTGCTACAGATTTATAAATCAAAAGAACATTTTACACAAACTACCATCTTCCACAATGCTGCTAATGTAAATGAAAGTGCAAGTATTTCCCTTCACAGGGGATACAGGGAGAGAAGGTGAGGTCTGACTATACTTGGTACCACTTTTTATCAGAAGTATATCACGCATATTGGGTTTACGTGGCACTGTTTTGGTAGCAGGGGGCTGCAGGGGTGGCCTCTGCGAGAAGAGATCAGAAGCTGCCCCCCTTTCTGCCAGCCAGTTTCAGATGGCTCCAAACCAGACCTGCCACTGCCCAAAGCTGAGCCCACCAGCAGTGCTGGCGGCACCTCTGCGGTAACGTGTTTAAGAAAGGGTAAAAACAACATGGTGCAGCAGGTGTGAGATGAGGCCAAAAAACATGAAACACCACTGCAGACAGCAAGAAGAGGGAGGGGGAAGAGGTGCTCCAGGTACTGGAGCAGAGACTCCCCTCCAGCCCACAGAGAAGACCACGGTGAAGACTATTGCTGTCCTCCTGCAGCCCACAGAGGACCACAGTGGAACAGATACCCACACTGCAGCCGATGGAGGACCCCACACCAGAGCAAGCAGAGATGCCCTGAGGGAAGCTGGAGCTCGCAGACAGCTCACACTGGAGCAGGGTCCAGGCAGGAGCTGCGGCTAATGGAGAGGAGCCCATGCAGAAGCAGGTCTTCTGGCAGAAGCCGTGACCCTGTGGGGGCCCCCACCAGAGCAATGCACACCTGAAGGGCTGTAGCCCACGGGAAGGGCCCACACTGAAGCTTGTGAAGGACTGTATCCCACTTGGGGGGGAAGACATCCCACAGCGGAGCAGGGGAACAGCATGAGGAGGAAGAAGTGGTACAGAAGATTATAAACTGACGGCAACCTGCATTCCCCATCCCCCTCAAAGGCAGGAGGGACAAGAGTCAGGAGTGAAATTGAGCCTGGAAAGAAGGGCTGAAAGTGGTTTTAGGTTCTTTTTTATTTATTTTTCACTATCTTACTCTATTATTAATTGGCAAATTAATCTTCCCACAAGTCGAGCCTATTTTGCCAATGACTAACTGGCAAGCGATCTCCCAGTCCTTATCTTGACTCACAAGCTTTTTCTTCGTATTTTCTCCTCCCATCCTGCTGAGGAGGGGGAGCGAGAGCACAGCTTGGTGGACACTGGGCAGCCAGCCAAGGTCAACCCACCACAGCACCAGAGTCAACAAGTGGGTGCAGGGAGGGAAATCAATGAAAAAGCAAGGTCTTGGGCTGTTCTAAAACTTTCACCTTTAAAAGTGCACAAGGAGAAAAAGCTGACACAAACAGAATAGTTGCTATTATCATAGCATCTGTATCCGTTCAAACAGCATTCTACAGACTTCAGCTCCCAGTTCTACAGTTTGCTTTTTCATTTGTTTTCTTTTTAAACCAGTAGCTTCAAGAGGAATCAATAATGCAAGGTGCAATCAAATTCTTAAAACTAAGTGATGCTTTTATCCCTATGTATCGACTTCATAGAAGCTGCTGAGAGGCCGATGTTTGTTGACATTTATGTACTTAATCCTATTCAGTCACTCCTAGACTTGTGCTAAATTTTTTTGTTTTAACCACTCACACAAACAGAATACTCTGTCAAGACTCTGAAATGAAGTATCTTTTGGATCTAGATTAAAAACTGGAACATATTATATTATAGGCCAGTTTTACAATTTTATTGCATCAGCTGACACAAAGTTTGCAAATGC
The DNA here is from genome assembly GCF_017639655.2 of Falco naumanni. NCBI lineage: Eukaryota > Metazoa > Chordata > Aves > Falconiformes > Falconidae > Falco > Falco naumanni. Next base: position 11,762,843 of record NC_054066.1, on the reverse strand, counting down.
GCCCATGTTAAAACAGTAGAGCTGTAAAGACTCTTCTGCAGAGCATTCAGATGTTAATCTTGCTTTATTTTATGTGGTAAGGTTTAAACCCATGTAAAAATAGCACAAAGGTAAAGACCAGGTAAGACTTGTACTTTCCTGTACCTGAAGAACAGGTAGATCGGCAATTCCAAAATTCAGATACCCACACAGAAACCCAAGAACAACCCTAAGTAAGTTAATGAACTGCAGTGGATTACAAATTGACATAGATTTACAACTGCTGTGGTGACTGCAGATCAACGAGGCAGTACAAAAGCTATCTGGCTGAAGCTAGCTCAAGTATGACAGCACCAGTCATGGCAACACAAGCTGCCCCCTACAATCTTTGCATAGTTTCTTCTGTGAGGTTTGCACTACTTAGTGTGGAATAAAGGCATGAAATATTCTAAAACCAAAAAAACCCAAAACCAAATAAAGTCCACATATATTCAATTACAAAACTGAAAATAGTTCTCTAGAAGACAATGCTATGCTGTACTATTTTTCTTCCGAGTAAAGCCTCTTTTCCCTTGTTATCTGTGATAGAATTTTGTTCTGCTTTTTTAAAGTCTTTCGCGCAGGTCTCCTACTCCATTAGTTTATAGAAAGTATACACGCCAAAATTTTTTCTTTTTTGTTGCTATTACCAGTCAGTAAACTTCAGAGAACAGTTATCTACCAACATCTTCAAAATCTCATCATTTTGCAGAAGTTATGGAACTTTGTAAGTTAAATACAGAGTAAACATAAGGTCAGCACATCTCCCCTTCCACATGCAATAGTGTCCAGAGCCAGCTTAGCACATTAGAAAACTCAGGAAAAAAAAAAGGAACATATAAGCAGTTATGCGCTTCCTGCATAATTTTCAAGCTTTACATCTACACTTTACAGATCACGGCACAAGTTTTAGTATTTTCCTATCAGCCGCTGCACTCAGTTGTGCCTTAATTGCAGAAACAGTAACTCATATCAAAAGACCTTAAATCTGCTGGTGCTTTTTAATTATTTCTTTAGTTAACCATAACGTACATAATGGTAAAGAGAAGAGTCCATCCCCTGGCAGGCATAGCTAAAACCAAGCCCTAAAACAGGAACACTGGACCATAAACTTTGAGAAAGGAGTGCTGGACTAAGTAAGTGTTCTTCCACCCTCTGCTGTAGCGTGGGATTAGTAACAAGAGTTATGTACTTATAGAGCTCTCAGATGCTCATTTAAAATCATTTTCGCCAAAGCCGGTGGAATGATCAACCCTCCCTGTGTTCCAAAGGGCAGAGTCTGTAACATTTCATTATTAGTTTCAGTTAACACTACCCTGTGGTTACTGCACACGTAACAAGCCTTACAAGTTTTTTACTCCAGCAAGTCAGAAAACTGTTTCAGATAAACCAGTCTGCAATACACATTCAGCTATCATGCTCAGCATTAGATTTTTGTCTTTTAGAAACTGATTTACCAGCCCTGAAACTGTTATGGGTTCTAAAACTTACGGAGTCATGGGAATGAGCACAATATTTAATTACTGAAACAGAAAACTAGTCAGTACAGCTGAGTATTCCTCTCAGTTTTGATTTTCAGCACTGATTTCAAACAGAAATTATCACTCTTTCATAACATTGTATTTATTTTGGAATATTCATATTTCTCTTTATCCTTTTAAAGGTTGCCCAGCAGAAATGCAGTAAAATTTTACCTAGATTTGGAACACAGCATTGGAATACTGCTTTAACAGAATTTTCATATCCCAAAACCCAGTAATTAAGTGTATATAAGCACAGCATCATTCAGCAACAAGTTTGGAAAGAGTTAAGAATTAAATATCTGCAGCCTCTTCAGTAACACTGTACAACATTGGCTAGTCAGCACAAGTTCTCCCAGATAAATATACTACAAAAAAGATGATTAACAAAATCTTATATTAAGGATTTTATAAAATACACTGCAACAGTAATTCATATTCTGTATTACTGAGTTCAACCAACTTTCACAACTATTTTTTTTTAAAGTTAACTTTGAGAAATCCTTGATACTTTGCTCAGTTCCTTAGGTGTGCCTTAAGCTCCTTCCATCAAACCTCCTCTCGGCTGTTAACAATTTCAGGACCGATTTGCAAGAAACATGTCTTACTCTTGTTGGCTTAGCAGCATCACAGATTCCTTCAGAAAAACTAGATGAAAAGCCCATTCAGACAAGGCAGGCAAAGGTACTTTCCCACAATTACAATGCAAGTTAGCAACATACTTCGGTGACCACAGAATCAAATTTTTCTTTAGGATAAACTTCTATGGCTCAAGAACTTTGGCTGAAAATAAACCCTGAGGGCTCAATATGTTTTACTGAAGTCATTCTTTAAGAATTCAAGGCCCACCCCCATCCTCAGTCAATACATATGCTCAAAGCTTGTTTATTCTTCCTGGAACTACAGAATACTACACGAGTAGTATTCAGTTTTCAAATACACACAGACAAAAGAGGAGGTCATTCTTTAAACTGAGGAAGCCTTTGGTTTTCTTTTGACAAATTGACAGTTATTGTCAATGCATTTGAACTCCCTTGAATAAAGAATCTGTATCTGCTTTCTTTCTGAATGTTCTTCCTAATAATTTTCAGAAATAAAATTGACGGTCTAATATCAGCTTCTCCCCGAACTCTGTTACTCATCCTCTCACTCTCTCACCCAGAAAATTGAAAGTTCTAGTAGTAGGCAGAAACAGTCTAATAATACATGTCATTGAAAATAGCTACAGCAACTCCCACCTCAAAAAGCAGGATTAGCAGCCTTTGTGTCTTCAACCTTTCTTGATAAACATCTAAAGGAAATCTTGTGCAATACAACACTCAAGGCACAGCAATTACATATGCTTCATGAAGTTTAGCGTAAAATCAAAAATTAAAACTACATTTTATACATTTAAAAGGGACGGGGATACACTGTTCAGAATACTTACCTGTATGACTGTTGAAGTGTGCAAAATTAGCAAAATTTGCTGTAGCAGTTGACTGAGGAGCAGCAGCAGCAAAGATATCTGAGCCAAGGTCACTGAGGAGGTCAAATTGTTTCTTTTCTTGTTGCTGCTGTCCTTGAGATCGAACTACAACAGGAGACTACAAGCAACATTTCAATTAGCCAATACAAAAAAAAGCTGATATTTTACCAAACTGACTTTTGCGAAATACTAGAAGGACAGACTAAGCATATTTCTTTAACAAGCCATTTACTGCTGAAGTTTAAGGTGCTGTACACAGCACAGACCTTCTTCCCATAGTATGAGAAGGATCTATTTATGCTACTATGGTGGCATACTACTCTGCAGTAGATTTCCATGGATTAATAGGGCCTAGAAGAATACAGGAGCAGCATATAACCAACTTCAAAATTATGTAATTAAGACTGCAAATACAAGCAATAAAACTTAATTTTACAAGTCAGAAAATAGTTATTCACTGCATTTTAAGAAAGTCTTTAGAATTCAGTATAGGGAGAGAAAAACTGAAGAATTTCATAGCAAGGCTGCAAGCTACAGATTTCTACTGTGAGTCTCGAGAGGTCCATTCAAGAGTTGCCTGTATCATAAAGGTAAAAGAATTGTCTTCCCTCCAAAATTTAAGTACATAGTATTGTTTGGCTTTACATAAAAGCACGCAGACACTCCCGAAAAGCCACCTGATAAAGACAGGTACAGAATGCATTGGAAGTAATACAGAACATGCATGCTTTTCATGCACATATTGACTACTAATCTTATGGTTAACAGTATCAGCCGTTTTACTGTTTTTGAATAAAAAACCAAACATGAAAATACATCACATTAAGTCCAAACTGTAGAGATATTTAAGCAAAAGACAATCATATTTAAACTTTTCAATCGCACTGGAAAATTCTGCTTATCGAAAATAACCACGTTAAAAAATCAGTTTGAACAGAAACAAGCTTAATTTAGGATCTGGTCTGCAGACCGTGTGCTTCAACAAAATACGTAACAAAGTTGTCTTTAGTGGTCATGTTATTAAGCAACAGTTGTTATTGCAAGAATTCTTGTACCACTAAAAAAGTACAGCTGAACAGTTCTGTGCTCTTCAGCTCTGTCATTACTCACTTGGCTAGGTGTGCCCTTGTTTAAGTGCAGTGTGGGTGCAGCTTCTCCCAAGAGAGATTTGAGTGGCTTCACCTCAGGTGTGCTGCTTGTACTACTAGCAGAAGACCCCGATATGGATGCGTGAACTGACGCCACCACCTTTGCTTGCTCTGGAGGAACATACCTACATTCAAAAAGAGCCATGTTTTTTACAAGTTCAACATGAAAAGTTCTGCTCAACATTCATACAACTAAAGTGGGAGAACTAGCAGATCTCAGCTTTGCTATTTTAACCACTGACCCTGAAACAAATTCTACCAGTAGTTTGCAAAATACCCATTTAAATGCCAGATATTATTTTAAATGGACTAGAACTCCCAAGTCATCAATATTTTATAGCACTTATTAAATGCAAACTTCCACCTCCTAATAAAAGCCTGCAAAACTTTTACTTTACACTGTTGTTGACATCCCCTTAAGCCATTTCTGTTCCATCGATATGAACTACACATTGAGAAGCTTCTTTATTTGTCTTCTCCGCTTCCTGTGGGAGCTCTGAATAAAGTCCAGAAATCATTTTACACTACAGAGCTGTGCAATCTAGTCCAAAGAGCACACAGGAAGGAAAGCACACTCAAAAACATGAGGCTAACAGTGCATCTTCACTTCTTGTCATACAGGCAATCTTCATAATTGTAAAGCTATCTTACCATCTTTTCTTTTCGTATTTCTCCTGTAGAAATTCCTTTACTTTCTGTGGATCCCTGAAGTCTGGAATTGCTGATGATCTATCATCAAATAGGCCTAGCCAAATCTGTTTGCACACCTTATAAAAAAAATCACCATGGATTAATCAGAGAAAATACCTTAATTCAAAATCCTATTTAAGTTTCCAATTGTTAATACATCAAACCATTACAAAGCGCGTGGTTGTACATTTTTTGTTCCAGACTGAACCGCTTTAACAACTGACTGGTGCACCATGTACTGGTCTAAATACTTAGAAGTTGAAAGACCATCTGTCACAGCAGGGCAAGCAAATCCTAGTATCTGATTTCACCATCAAATACAGCTTTTACAAAATATTTATTGTATGTACATAAGAGGGGGAAAAGCACCCGATTTCTACTTATGATCTTTAAGACTCTTTTCCTTCACCTAATTCTACACACTGCTTACTTGTACTTTGGCATTTCAACAGATTCCATACGCCTTAAAGCCCCAGGTGGTAGTTTTTAAGGATTCGAGGTTTAGTATTTATACTTAAAATTACTATTTGAGTATAAGAATTTTTTTTAAAAAACAGCCTTTCATTACCACGATGCAGCTTCTGTGGTATCACATACATTTAATTTGAGTGAGGGTATGGAAGAAAGGGGAAAGAATACTCTTGCTCTGCTCTAGTTTTCTAATTGTAGTTGTGCGTGAGCAAAAGTTGAACCAGTTGCAAAATTTTCATTACGTTCAGCCTCAATTCCTGACCAAAACTAGAGGAAAGATTACTGTTCTCAAAGCTAAACAAAACACAGGAGGTGTCACACTTAAAATGTTTTCTTTAAGCACTTAAGACTGCTCTGCAAGTAACCCGAATATGCACCCACAACATTAGCTGCCCTCTAAAAACAAACTCGTACCATTCTAGAACAGGTTTCTTCCAGAGGAGTCAAAAAAGCTTGTTATGATGCATACATTTTCTTCCCACACCTTTTCTGAAATAGTCCTGACCATGCCTCTCACATGCCTCCTACAAATGTTGCTCTCTATCCCTCCAATAGTGTCAGGTTTTCAGTGTTGTCCCCCATGACCTTCAGAGGAAGCATATGTTTTATCTAACAAGCAAGAGCTGTATAAACAGATTGCCCTGAAAGCTGGCAAATCAAGGTAGAAGCTGGAATACTTCCACTACATCTTCTCCAGAGATGTTTTCTTCTTTACCTGACCAGCTAACTTCACCAAAATTGTAGCAACTTAGCATCTTCAGAAACTCTAGTTATCAAATGTGATCAATCTCATAGGTCATTTCAAAGTTTGCTTAGGATCTGAGAGATTAGAAAGCATAAGTATGCATTTCATACTTGAGGTCTTGATTTTATATAGCCTATTTTCATGTCCAATACTCTACAGTCCTCACTCATCTAGCGGATAGATACAAACACCAACAACGGGCAATAGATCTAATGATCAAAGGGTAGTTCTAAAATACTGATTTAAATACTCATCTAAAAGTAAGAGCAGTAGTTCTTTCTTCAAATAAACTCAGCTATTCAGCAATCATACTCCACAGAAGGATTAAGTTCAATACACCGATTTGAGTTCACAAATTTAACAGTCATTATATGCAGTATGGTAATATGTGAAATGAAACTGAAGGTATTTGTTTAACACTTCTTTGTACAAATTCGTAAGATATAAACTTAGAACAGACCTGTGACTTTTTTGGCTGAAATAACTGCTAATAGCATGAAGCACTATTTTAATAGTGGCAATCTTTCACATACGCAGTAATTTTGCTGACAAAACTTAGGAAGTCAGAACACTTACAGGTATAGCTTTACACATCTGCAGTGGATAGTCTGATGTGGGCCAGCAGCAGTATTTCCATACTTGGATTTGTGAGTATAACTGTACCAACTAGCAATCATATGATTGTTAGGAGGAAGAAAAGCCCTGTTTGTGGCTAGAATATGCAGGAGCTGGTGTTGCTCAAATCTACAGTCCTCCCTCCCCAGTACCAACTTCAGTACTGGGAATAACATCAGGAAACACTGAAGAAAATAAAAAGTTGCTCCTAATTTCAGACAAACAGGAAGACAAGTGTTAGAAAAGCCCGTACTTGATCCCATACCTAGCAGAGTAACACTCAGGGCTGTACCATGATCATCAATCTGCATACAGCCTAAGGTGTGCTACTGAATGAGAGGTGGTCCTCTTCTCCACCCACATCAGGCCATTAAATAACTTCCTCCTATCACCCAAACAAGTGAGATCAAAGAAACTCATCACAATTACCATGTCACTAGTACCACTGAAACCTGTACTGACATCAACTCACAGCAACACTCAAACCACAATCCAGTTTTTCACCTTTCTCCCTCTCAGTTTTCTGCTTCACCTTCACCCGAAGTGCCTAAGCTTTCGGGTGAGGGCGGGAGGAACCAACCACAAAACCACAACCAACTCCATGTCAAATAGTCTCAAGCCTTCCTGACCACTATAGACAGTGTCTACACAAAATCAGAAAACAAGGTCCTGGGTGACTTCAGATCATTACCAGCTAATGAGCTATAGCAGATAAGAGTCCTGTGAATATGCAAACAGGTAGGAAGCAGGACCGTGCTCTCCAAACACTTTGTTGGTTTAAAATGATGTAAGCTTCTTAGAGGCATCAGTTCTTGCATTACATTGCAATTTTTGCAAGCCTTCAGAACGCAGGTTTCCAGAAGTGTTTCCTGGAGCAACTGATTTCTTCTGAATACCTAAACACAAGAGCAGTAGCAACTGAAATATGCCTTAAGTCACTATTACAGTTTATTTAATTAAACCTGCCAGGCACTTTATTGGGTTTCTACTACTGGTAGCAGAGAACAGTATTACTAATGGGCAGTACACGCCAGCACATGATCACCAAGCAAAAGAACCTAGATTTAGTTATACACGCTTCAGCAAGAAGTTCTCATCTTAACAGAGTTTGACAGCAGTAGCTATACAAACCAGCTAAAACATTTACTTTACCACACCAGAGATGCAAAATTTCACTTAACTTTCTTTACCTAAAGAGTTCTCAGAGAAAGTACAGTTTCTTAGGAGTCTTAAATACAGACAAGTCCTTTAGAAAGCCAAATTTTATAAAGCTTTAGTATCACACAAGAGATTACTAAAAGGCACGGGTTTGTCTATTTCTGTATGAAGCACCACACAACACTTTGAACATCAGCAGCCGTTCCAAGCAAGCATTCAGAACCCAGTAAAAGGCCCATTGTCTTCCCCTGCTTGCTGGTGACCCGTATGCTCTTTCTAGCTATACTTTTGTTACCATCATCTGACTTGACAGGGATCCACAATACTGCATTGACCATGCTTCAAGCAAGCCACAATACACTATTTTCAGCTATCTACCAAAAAAAAAAAAAAGCAAATGCCAGGGTGCTGTGCAATACCATCAGATGAAAAAAAGAGTGGAAATTAGAAGTTGTCAGAGACAGAACCCGCATAGTCATAAAATTGTCATTTTTTGAACTAGTTATCTTTCCATAGTCTTAAATTAAGGAATTAACAGTATTGAGCCTCATGCAAAAAAAACATTTGCTGTGAGAAACGTGAATATTTTTACTGATCTGGCCATCACATTTTTTATTTCAAAGCTATAAGTTACTTCTATGATAAAGATCAAGGAAATTATGCCATACAACTTGCTGTTAGGAATGATCACTCATCATTCACATCTTTGGTGTCCTTATTACTCCCTACTAATCCCAGCTTTTAAATCCACTACCTGAATTTGACAGCAGTTAAAATACTAAAAGATTAAATGTAACCAAAAAAAAAATCCAAGTGGAAACTTCGTGAAGTCCAACTGGCAATTTCAGTTGCCAATTCCTCAACATGAGCTTCAGGTCTAGGTTCTGTCTGGCCTGCCAGCTGCCTAGGCAGGTCACCTGAACAAACCAGCGCACAGGTATTGACAGCATGTGCTGGCTCTTGCCCAGCCATTACCTGGGGGACATGGGGAAAAGTGCAAGGTGGCTGTAAAGGACATACAAATCTGCACAAAACCTACCTTTAAGTGACCAGTTGCTCTACTAAACACAAAGGTTTCTTCTTCTTAGTTTTCTAATACAAAGTTACTATTTGAGGAAAAAAACCAAGGAAGTAGTTTTCAAAAGAAGCAAAAATTCAGAACAATGTATACTTTGAGAAACTTGAATTTGATATCCCAGAGAGCAACTATTTCAAAACACCTCTCCAACTACCTCATGCATAAATCAGAACTGTAGAGCTGATTCAGAAAATGCTACTGCCCAAGTTTGGAGCTTCAGAGGAATCATGATTTTAACAGAATTACTTATTCCTTTGCTTTTACAGATAATACATGAAGAAGCATCCCAACTGACCACAAAGTTGCACAACACTACTATTATGAAACCAGGCCTTAAATTTCTGTGGCTTTCTGAAATCCTTCTACACCACACCATGTTCTTGGGGATACTCTGGTTCAGCCATTTAATATTAATATTGTTCTTTCTGCAACAGCCCCACAAATAATCCTCTGCTCAAAAGCTCTGTTCATTCACCAAAAGCTTTGCTATGCTCCTCCTTTTGATAACCAAGGCTCTATTAAACAAAATGGTCTGCTTAGAGGAGCACAGCCTGGCAAGCTGGAGCCAAGAGTAAACACTGAAGTTATGTGGAAGCCCCTAGAAACAGTGGAACATATCCAACAATCCATAATCATTGTCCACTGTCCCTGAAAAGTATAATTAGTCCATGTCCCACTGGTTCACCAATGCAGCAAGAAAAAAAAACACAACACAAAAAGACAGCATTGAAGTCAGAATGATTAAGCTTATGCAGCATTTGAAAGTCTACTTTTGTTGAAGGTTGACAGAAGCAAGACTTTGAAGTTTTGCCTGGCTCTACTGTATTGTGAGACCTGCAAAGTAACAAGACAAAGGAAAGTTTTATGTTGTCAGGTAACAGTAAGTAGAAAACAAGACTCAGCAGTTATCTTCATGAAATTTAAAGGTTTATGAGAATCCTTCTACAACTGGTTTAGGAAGAACAGTACCTGTTCTCTGCCAACAAGCTCCAATCCTACAAGGGATGTCATTAGACATTTGGCAACTAGACACTGGGAAGTTCAGAATTAGATAAGTACAGCATGTAGCAAAGTGGGAAGAGAATCGCAACCAGCTTCAACCTACTCACCCTGACCTAGATAAAAACCCAGGAGGTAGCGAGGCAGAAACTGCAAGTTGCCATAACTTAAATATATCGTAGAAAGGAGAAATCGGGCCAAGCGCATATTGTATGTTATAATAAAGCCTTTACCTGTATTTCTCTTCATACCATTGGTTTCCCTGAGTCTGCACTCAACAGCTATTCTACTTGAGGGAGAAACTGGTTTTTTGCTAGAATAACTACTTATCTTGTTTTCCATACACTATTTAAGTTTGTAATCCCACAGTTTGAGTAATTACCCTTGTTCTCAGCTTTGACAAAAACAAATAAAGAACTCAGCCCATTTATGGCATATTTGGTACTCCACAAAACAAACCTGACCAGAAAGGCTTCTGGTTTAAAACCCAGACTCCTAGTAACATTACAAGCTTTCAGGAGTTCCGAGCAGGTTTCAGAGGCTGAGGAACATAAACATACCTGTTTCCCACCAAAGTTTAGCTTTTGCTTCTACAGTTGTCATGGTTTGGAGTGTGTGTTTACAGAGTAGGGAAGGACGGGCATAATAAAAAGTGTTAATTAAAAAAAGTCAGCAGTATCCATCAAATTCTGCAGAAAGCCTGCAACAATCTGAGATTTCAGTTACTTCTGTTCCAGTGCTAAATATTTCAACTACCAAGCACTTTACTATGTCATAACTATTTCACCGATACAGATCTCCAGTGTGTGTGGGAAGGCGGATATGGGAGAGACAAAGGCCTTCTGCTTACACAACACATTGAGCCACCACACTTTAGAAACTCCTGTTAACATAGTTGTGCTAGTTAGGAATAATAAAAATTCAGTTAGGCCGGAAAAATTAAAGTTGTTGCTTATGAAGCCGCCTTCTGTTGTGTGTGGGGAAGGCAGCATGGCAAGGGAAAGCTATAACAGAACAAGTACTTCTGCTGGTGGAAGCTGCACTTCAACTAGAAAAAGCACACTACTAGACCTACAGCACTTCTTGCTCAGACCCAGACATATCATTGCATAGGAAGATTACACGTCAGTCTGGTTTTAAAAGTTCTAACGAGCTATTACCTTTCAGGAGGCTGGTAAATGTCAAATTAGATTTCTTCTTTTCACCCTTCCCCCAATAAAATATCCTCAGTTATGCACCAAATGTAATGCTGACAGTGCAAAGAACTACCGATTACCACACAACAAAACTATGTTCCAAAACATAACACTCACCACAGGAAGAAAGATTTGGACAGAGTTCCCTTATGTAAGCAAGTTATAGCTTTGTTTAGTAATTCAGTACTTCTGATGTCAGTATTATTCATTAATCTCTGTAGGTTAAAAGAATTTTATGCTACCAGTATACTGATTTCAAAGCCAGTTTGGGTCCACAAGTTATAGCTGCTTTCATAAGCACAGAGTCTGCTAACAAAGACGATGTTGTACACACAATCAGCTCATGTATCTCTGTATCGTATTAGTTGAACCATGGATGTACTAGTAGGACACCTGACTGCACAGCTCATGCTGTCAGGACTTATCAGCTCCAGCTTAGTACTGCTCTCCAGGGTTTCTAGGCCACATTCCATAGTAAATGAGATTCCAGGAAAGCATTTTGGTCAGGCCAGATACCAGCTCTGAACCAGCCTCATACTGCTACTAGTTCTGCAAGACTGGGGAAACCGGTACTTGCACAGGTACTATCAAGAATCGGAAAGACTGGCACCAAAACAAAATTAAGTACTGTTAAAACTAATCCCAAGCAGTTGAGCATACCTGCTTAGTGTTCCACTCGTTAGCTCAGGTAAACATGATCTTTGCCCCCACAGGAACACAGATTTTCCAAATACAAGACCATTCAAATGATTTTCTTCCACCATATGCATATGAGAATAGGCTATTTGGAAAGGTTACAAAATATCTGGCATTTTTCAAAAAGTGTGGTGCAAAAATAAAATATGTAACTGGTCTGCCTCATAAAACTACTTTTCAGCTTCAGGGGAAGAATCTGAAGAAATAGTCACAGCTATAATGGCAAAGTGAGATTAGTACTACCTGCACTTTCTGCTAACAGCGAGTTCACTTTCTACTACGACTGCACTACTGAATCAGAGACCTAATCAACAGCAGCGTCATTTAATTATGAGTATTCAAACACAACCATCTCCATACCACTCTTATTCCTAACATGAAAATACCTCACACTCCTCATATGAGGAGGATGAGGAGAGGAAAAATCCTACCAGTGAGTCAGAACAGCCTTTAGCCCTCAAAAGGGCTTCAGAAGGCACCTGAACGTCTGTTTGAAGACATCTCCATTCTTGCTACTACAGATGAGTAAGCAACACCAAAATATAGATGTCTTCTAATAACGGTAAAAAGATTTTAAAATCTTTATTTGAAGCAGAAAAAACTCATCCAAAAGAAGTTACCTGTGCCAGAAAGACATTCCTCAGAGGTGTACATACAGGGAAGATGGTGTCTCACACCCGAGGGGAAGCTGCTCTGAATAATCTCTTCCCAAATGAGTTGCTTTGCAGAAGCCTTTCAGTAACTCAACGTTTTACCCACGCGTGCCACAAAGATGGCAATTTGCAACAACTGTGGAAAAGTTACCATTTCAGATATTGGGAAACTATTTATTTTTAAGATAACTTCAACCTCATACAATACCTTGACCTTATAAATGCTCTTTGAAGGAGAGGGGCAAACTACTTCCTCTAAGAACAACTCACCACCTTTATAATTACCTTATCTCACGGAAGCTTTCTTGCTATTTTCCTTTCTATTCAGACCAAGTTCCCTATTGCACACCATGATCTACTCATCTGGAAGCAAGAAAGCTTACCACAGAGGCCTTGGCCATGTTGGAGAAGAGCTGGGAGGACAAAGTGGGAACAAATGTACTTTACAAGCTACAGAAAAATGGAAGTTAAGCTTATGAGACTGCAAAAAATTGCGCTTTCTTTATATACATAGCTATGGAACTGAAAAACCTAAATGCTAAAACATCTCAATCATTCTGTAGCTGTACTTTGTTTCACATGCCTACCTTCTAAAATGTTGGACAGTTCCATGTTTGAAAAGTTTATCCTGGAAAATTTCATTTCTTAATATATACACAAGGGTCACCTATGCTGAAAAGCAAACTAAGCAAAGGTTTTTTGTGAGACCAGATGAACTTTATCTGACCAAAGCTTTTATCTTATCTGCAGGTGAGTATTTCAAAGTCCAATATCAACAAGAGAAAGCAAAATGCTTGTTCAACTACTGCAACATGGCAAATTGAAAACATGTTTAATTAGGTTTAATTAATTTACCTCTAACAGTGTTTAAAACTATCATGTCTGTTCAGTATTTCAGCATCTGTTAAATCTATCATCTTCAATTACAAATATCTATTCAGTGTCACTTTAGAATTAAGACAGTGCACTGCTATCCAACAACCCAAAACCAAACTCAGAACATCTCCATTTATGAGGCAGCTCATTTCAATCACTGCAATACTTTAATTGGAGGAGTAAGTACTACACACACAGACCCCTGCTTTTCAAACACACTACAGCATTGCAGAGATCTGTGAACTTTTATATCAACAATAAATTGTATCGACTAAATATGATTCATAGACTAGTCAGGTCTATAATGAGGACAATGACAGTAACCAACTGAGAAGGGATCACTTCCAGTTCCAGATCAGTGAAAAATTAAACTGGCAGCATTCTCTACCTGTTGCACATTCAGTGAAAAGTGAAATTAAAACAGACACATGGAAGGTGGAGGGAGGTACATACATGTGCACACGCAGATTTTTCTTTTACATTTGTGAAGCATAAGGAGTTAATCTAATCTTATCTAAAGAGACTCCCACATACTATATCCAAACCCACAAAAAGATTCTTTATTCTCCCTATGCAGAGTCAGCAATACCCTATACATGTATATACACATATATACACAGTATTATACAGCTTTAATGCACCAAAACAATTAAAAAAACTAGTCAAAGCTATTAAAGAGTATTTGATAACATCTGGAAGAGTTTAGACTTTGTTCCAGCTCTGTCTAGAGGAATCATCCACTAACAGTCATTTCAACAAATAATGCATATTTAACAGGACAGAATAAAAAACTGCTACTTCTATTTTTATTCTTCAGCCTGACAGTTACGAATGGGCCAAGTTTGAGAAAGTTAGGTATCAGCATTTTAGCTAATGATGGGATTCATCCCCACAAAGCTTTACAAGAGTATGTTGATCGCCTTGTAGCCTACAATCAATAGTCCTACTAAAACAGAATACAGATCCAATTAAAGTGAAATATAATTTTTTCAAATTAGAACTGAATCAAAGTTCCCTCTAAAATCCTCAATGCTATAGTGTAGTATTAAAATACAAACTTCATCCTCAAATTCAAGATATCAACAGCCACATTTCAGGGTATACATGCTCCATGTGTCCCCACAGAGCCAATCCAACCTTTACCTCAGATTTAGTTTTTATCTATTAAAAAGAACAAAAGGGCAGTACACTGGCACTTTTTGTCTTCAAATCTGCCCCAAGCCCCTCTATAAACATAGAGGCACTTATTAGATAAGAATCCTTAGAGGAAAAAAAATCTTCCTTCTCCTTCCTCTCTTCAAGAAGCCTCAACACTGATATACTTTCATTAAAGAAAGAGGCTATCGAAACTACTAGAAGACTTGCTGACACCTACTCTGAAGAAATACAGCTACAGGCAACAAGTTTATTTTTGTCATGGTATGCTCTTTCCGGAAACACTGCTGCAGTCAACGTCAAGGTCTGGGCTTGCAGAAAGGCACGGATGCATATTGCCTTATGCAAAAGAAAACCCAATTCAGAAATACTGCTCATGTGAATCTAGATTGTCTGGGTTGGGCACTAGCACATAACATGATCAGCTAATTAAGTGAAACAAGCTCTTTAGAAGCATGACTTCAAATGATGATGACTTCAAAAGACTTCTGCCTACTTTTTGCTGCAAAAAAAATAATCAAGTTTCCCTTAAGTAGTGTTTTAAAGTTTTTAATATTAAGTGCCAAAACCACTTTATATTCTCCAAATAATACTTACTTCATTTCCATGTTTCTGCAGAAATTCTATTTCCTGTTGCGTGAAAGTAGTCATTGAAATTGACTTTACTCTGTGGGGTGGATTCAAGCCCCGTCTAAAAGAAGAAGCAAGAAGTATTTAGTCAGTATTCAGGAAATACGTCATCGTATAATCGCTTTTAACATTACAACCAGAAGTTAGTTTTAAACTCAGGAGCCACCTCTATAAAAAGCACTCATTTTGGTACTGCCATACAACTTAAGGTGCTGTAAACTAGTCTCAAAGATAACACTCAACATGCAAAGTCAAATAATTGAGCTTTAGGGGAGACTAGTTTGTAACTACACATGGAAAGTCACTCAGACTTCCTATGCAAATTTATGACAACATAGTTAAGACTTTTTTAAATCCTAACCTGCTTCCCCAAACTTGTTCATCCTTGCCTCTACCCTTCATCTCTCAATCTTGGGCTCCTCCGCTGTAGTTTTCTTTCCCTCCAACTCCTTCCTTACTTCAACTTATTCTTACTACAACTTCTACCCAATCACTAGATTTCTCCAAGCTGAACTCCCCAGCTCAGATTCTTTTTCTCTTGCTTTAACCTGTATTTCCTGTTTCTTCTCAGCATCGTTTTCCAGATTACTTTTTGCCCCTCCATCCACAGGTTGGTCTGCCTTCCTCCTCCTGAAACCCACACAAGTAACAGCAACAGAAGCAAAAAGACAACGCGTTTATTTTGCTCTCAAATGAGAGATACCATTACTAAGGCAATAGCTCAAAACTTCAGCAGCTCTGCCATAAGCTTGACACCATTCTCACATCCATGGCAGACTGCTGCAGCAGAACTAACAGAAACTCAAGTCACTTGTGCTGCCAAAGCCCGACACTGTCAAACCCAGTTCAGTCAAAACCTGCAAGCACAGAGAAAAATCCTGCTGAGCAACAGTGTCAGCATAAGAAAAAGCTTTCTTTTAAGTTTTTTCTTTAAATACATGTTAACTGCTGCTTTTGCCCACAAATACTGAGGATTAAAACTAAGCCTTGTCTTGCTCAATGGAAACAAGAACATTACATCCCACATATGGCCAAACAGTGGAGACGCTCACTCACGCAACACAATGGGGTTAGTTTAACACTCCAGTTAATCAGGCCTGGATTTCTGTGATACCATCTTAAGAAAAAATGAACATGCATTATCTATGAGATATCAAAGAACACAAAATTCTGTGGTTATGCATATGAGAAGAAAGTTTCCAGAAAGGAAGTTGGGGAAAGCTTTCCAGAGATGTAATACAAGGTCAACAAACTTAACAGATCAACTGATAAGAGTTAACTTTACTGCTCATATTTGTTATTACACTAATGATAAACTTGGTTCAGATTGCTTTTCAGAATAAGAAAAAAACTATCACTGACATCCAATTTAAGACTAGTAGCTTTCTTTAAATTCCATTATTCTAACATCAACTATAAATTAAAATTGTACTCCATCAAAACAGCGTACGACAGAAGTCTAATGTTCCAAATATTAACACTTTATACTCAACTTCACAGAAAATTTTTAGCACTCAGATTGAGTATAAGGGAAAAATGTTGTGCATTTAGCTTGCAAATTCACCTTGACACCTAAATTCATACTGTACCTATAAGATAACAATTCTGATCTGTGTTAAAAAAATTTCCACTTTTTAGTTAAAAGTTGAATACTGATTAGAACACTAAGCAACAACATTCTAGCCTGTTTCATTAAAAAAACAGATTTAAGACACTCAATGTTGGAAACACTTGGATAAAAATAATCAAAATAATTGTATTTTGCTAAGAAATGCAATTAACTTCCAAGTACCTTTAAAGGAGAAGTCATACACAAACCTACTGGTACATGACAATGAATTTCACAGAATGCTATTTGCTTTAGCAAATTTTTCAAATCCGAGCATCTAAAACGAGACTCCCTGGTTCCACACCTTGACAAGAAGGCAGAGTAAGTTTTAAGGTTAGCGAGAGAGGTTTCAATATAGCTTATTCAGCTCAATGATCAGCAAATTAATTTCTTGTCTCGAAATGTTTAAATTCGTTGGTAAACTGACTAACAATTTAACACCTTTCATCTAGCGTAGGTAAATCAAACCCACACCTACATCAGAAATAAACAACACTTTTTTTAAAACACCATATTGTTATCGAAGATCTTTTTTTAAGTAAATACTTATTTAAAAGTGATGCAACTTAAAAACGTTTAAGAGTTCTATGCACTTAAAATTCCCTGTTTCGGAGCTGGTGTTAGTATTAGGTTTGGTTGTTTGGGTTTTGTTGATTTTTGAGATCCTTTTTTAAAAAAAAAACACATCTTCTTGGTCCATGCATGTGAGTCACTACATTTCACAAAGCTATGCTGTAGAATTGTATATTAAGTGACAGAATAAAAAAAGTGGCATCCACCTGGATTTCACATAAATATACACCATGTTCACATGACTATCACTGTCCCTTGCTTTTAACAGTAAAGTATAAAAGTGGTTCTGTCTACCTGAGTCTGTTCAACTTATTCCCCTCTTATTAATTAAGGAAGATGCACAGTTAGATAGTTGTAAACTATTTCATGACTATTTTAAAAGCTAGGGTCATTCACTAACACATTCACATGTTTTTCAGCACAGGTAGTGTATCTAAACTTTCACACCAGCTTCCGCTGGAAATCAGCTGTTACAGTAAGTATAATTTAAGTGCTATATTGTACCTGTGTTTGCAATTTAAAGGCACTGCACAAGTTATTTCAGCAGTACCTCCTCTGCACTGATCTACTAGGGCTCTTCAAAGCATTTAGATCAGCAAACAGGTATCTTCAACTCTGTTAAGCAGCAATACTAAATGTCCTTAACGCATAGAGAATATTTTTTTTAACCTAGCTAAAGACTTCCTACATGCCTCTCTCTGCAGTGATGGCTGCTGTAGAGCTTTAAGGTTCAGGTTGTAAAGTTCCCTGATCTACACATTATATCCATGATGTGGGACAAGATGAATTCTCATTTCTTTTACACCCTCCTGCTAAAGGGGGAAGACACGCCCCATTCCTAAAGGTCAGATCACAACACAGAAGTGTCGGGTGTCTTGCATGATGAGAAAGAGCATGTTGCTGCATCGGTGGTCCAGGACGACTGGAAATCCTGAACATAACTTTAATAGCCAAAAATACAAAGGTAACTATCAAGCTGCAGTACTACACATACAACTATTTATGTTTATTTAACATGGCATGTCGTAGGGGGGAAGCCTATGAAAACCCTCCTCTTACGCTACAGCAGTGTAAGTCATCAGACTGCAACAAGGAATTTGAAACAGGAGGCTGCATTATAGAGCATAAAACCACAGCCCAGTACATATGCATTATCTTCTTTGATTCTATCATTAAAACACGTTAAGTCGTGTGTGTCCCTGCCTTTTTTTTTTAGGATTTCTAACTAGCATGAGCCACTTTCAATAACATTTTACCCATGAACTGACTAGAACCTCCCTAGAACAGAGCAGCTGTGGGATTTATGAAACAGAACTCAAGAACCAAGTACTACAGCTACTCTTACTTCAAAATCCTAAGTTATTTTATACCCTTCCTTACCTACAAGGATTACTTGATGACCCAAATGATTCACAAACAACTCATCTACATATGGGGGAAGCTTACTGGTAGGCAGCCAAGTACAATTATCCCTTATGAGGAATTAATAAACCTTCTTGTTCATAGGAAAAACGTATCTACCACTTGCTTTGTTTCTCTCCATGTATGACAAGCATTTTGCACAGTTCTAATGCTTTACAGTATTCCCTATTTAACAGGAGACAATGGATTATAGTCCCTTAGTGTAAATTAATAATGCCTAAATTTAAACTGACCTTGGCCAAATATTTGCAAACTGCACCTGTGCAGTGGTACCAGTTACTCCCTTCTCTGCTACAGAGTGCCTGAGGAAGACAGCAAACAAATGCTACCTCGGCACTTAATCCAGATTGCAGCAACTATCTCCTAAAAGGCCCCTGGAAAAGATGACAGAGTAAAACTATTCTGCCATCTGCACTTACCTGGCACACCATAGCTAGAACATCCCACATGCAGATTCCACCCATCACTTCCAACTTCATGCTCAGCAATGGTTATTGCTGTGGAATAGCACTGTGACCAGAACTTTCAGCTATGACACTATTCTCCACTGACCCTCCATTGAATCAGTCCAAGCTTCCAGTCACACAGCCCATCACAGAGGCAGCTACAGAGAACATGAGATCTTTGTTCTTCAGAAAGCATTGTTGAAACTGGTGCTCGCACAAACAAAGGAAGCTTTAAGCCACTGACACAAGATTCTGAAGCCTGGCAATTGAAACATCAAACATTCAAAACACTGTCAATGAGCACTGCACATTTGTTACAACATAATTTAGTAGCGAATTATGGTTGAACTTGTGATTGTTGGCAGAGCAGCCACTCCTGCATTAGTCTCAAACTGATGTCAGCAAAGCTGTTTGCAAAGGCCAGGGCTGGGAGGGGAACAAAATTTAAAGAGTGGGCTCTGCTGGAATAGATGGTCACTGCCATGGGACAAACGGTGGGCAGATGGCTACTCAACACCACTAATGTCCCCCTGTATCAGATTTAACATGATCTCAAGTGTAAGCCAGCAAAATCCGATCCCCTAAGAATCAGGAAGTTAATGAGGCAAGCCAAACGCCAAGCCATCACAGAGCACCCTACACTCCCAGGCGTCTGGAAAACAAGCTTTAGAAAACCCAATGCCACAGCATTCGTTATTATTTCTATACTGTTATTAGCAAAAGAGAATATAAGCAGTACTGGACATTCCTGATACTTGCAGACCTCCCTGGAGACCCTCCACCACCTCACGAGCTCATTTATTTTTAACAGGAAAAGGCTCACATTTAGAAACACAGTCAAGGTGAATTTAACTTTTTTCTTAACACAAACATACATCCTTTCTGAACTGCATAGTATTTACTGTGATATAGACACTTCCTCTGCTCTCCACCCATGACACTGAAAGCAAGAAATACAGTCACATAGGAAATACCCTTATATATATATATACACACACACATATACACATGCACATACATATAACACACAGCCATTTTTCCAAACATGTTGCCAAAGGAAAAAAGGGACTGGAAATTCATGCCAACGCAACCAGAATCACCTTCACTCTACCACCATTCAGACCATTTGCATTTCTGCAAAACTTCCTTTAGGGAAAGTGACAATAATTCACCACCATCGCACAAGATCTTTTCAGTTTGTAACTAGTATCTGCCATCAACTCTAATCTGGCTCATACAGAAGTCCCTTACCCAGGAAAAATTTTAAATCTAGAATTTCAACAAGGAATATTATAGGCAGCCAAAAGAAGGCCACGTGATCCAATAACTGTAAGAAATAGCATAAAAGGGTTTTAGTATCCCTGACAGTAACCATATGTTCTAAATAGTCATTGCTACTCCTTCCTGACACAAGCCAGAAGTGCAAACATCTGAACAGGAGACTTCCTCAGTAAGGTGGGAGGGAGTAAAGAGGACAGCAGTGAGAGGAAAGGTAGGAGTGTCCCAATTGCCACATCAGCAGATATTTTTTTAAAAAGTCAATTAAATAAAAAAATTCTATAATACCAAACTGGACTCTCAGTCAAACAAATATTCTCCATTAAAGAATTTAAAAACATTATTTTTATGAAAGTTAGAGGCAGGCTGACTAGGAGTGGTACAGAAGTGCTTGAAAGCAAAGGCACACACAGACAGCTGAAAAGATAAGACACAAAGGGAAGGATGCCACTGTCAGCAGGACACATGGCAGCATCCAGAAATACAGACATAGCTACCAACATAATCCTTCAAATCAAAGGACTTCCGCCAAACCAAAAGAATCTCTCCGCCAACATTTCCTGAGATGCGGTTTTGCTATAATAAAGAGAAGTCTTCTGGTTTTGTATTACTGTAATCCTTGACCTGAGAAGACTGCTCCCTCCCACTCTTGGAGATGATCATGTGTGTATTTCTACATATCCTATATTCTTGCCCAACACCATGAGTTGAAATAGACAGCTTGCGTGATGCCAGCATGCTTTTTTTCCACATGAAGAGAATTTAAACACAGGGGACAAGTGTAAGTATTTTAAGAGGAAGCCACTGTCCATGCCACCACCCACGAACTTTCTCCTGCACGCACCATTTTGCACAACAAAACTTCTGCTCTGTTAAACCCAATCTGATGAGAAAACTTTAAACCTATGAATTACGAAAAAGGGCCTCATCTATGCTATTCATACTCTTAATTTGACAAGAATCACCTTCAACATTAAACTCAGAAACAGATTTTTTTAGCAAAGTCACTAGTTTTCTCATCAATTTTAGTAATACTTGAACAAGTCAGACCTATTTTTTGTCAATACTACGAAAACAATAGGTTTTTTAAAGCTAAATCTAGTAATAAATAGCATCATACTCTTTCTACACATAGAATCCTTAGTAGAAATTAAGGATGGATCCAGAATGAAGATTTTGGGGTTGAACAGACTGTCCTTGCCAGGACAACGAATAAACACTCCAGAAAACTTACAAAAAAACCCCAACCAACAAGCTGGACTTCAGATTTAAAAAGTTTAGAGTTAACTATCTAGAACAACATGCCTGTCTAAGATGATACCAATTTTAGCAACCACTTTTAGTTAACTGGCAAACTTTTCTGAAGGAGACTTGTTAACATAGTAGTATTCTAATCTTGCATTGGGCACTTGATACTTTAAAAAAAACAAACTGGTCTACTTCACTCCAAGAACACTTCCTGTATCAGATTAGAAAAAAAATTATTAAAACAAGCAGCAATGCAAGTCATTCACAGACCATACAAACAAGATGAAGTAGTAAAGGTTATTAAAGCCTCACAGTAAAAGCAAGTATTATTGAGGTAGAATGCAAACAGCCATTAAGAACTACAGAAGCAACAGTGCTTTTACACTTATTTGCCACTGTATAATTTCTACTCAAGTCAATTCCCTCCACAGTGGAATTCTACAGTGAAAAGCAATGGAAAGAAGCTGTTTGAAGGACTATTCTGATAGAAGTGCTAAAACCAGTTTCTAGTTATGAAACAGACGTGACCTATCTCTATACTAAGTCTCATCACCAACAAAGGCATGCCACTGGCTAGTTTCTAAGGCATTAACCAATACATACAATCTTGCACACACAATTTACAAAAGCATTTCCAAGTCAACATGAAAGAATGAGCCCAAATTTATTTCAGAAGAAAGCTCTTAAGTCCTCTTAACAGTTCTTCACTTCAGCTTTAAGCGTAGGTGTTACTAGCTGTAACAACTAGAAATGTTGTTTGTGGTTTCTTTTTTATAGCAACACAAAAACACTGCATATTTAGAATGAAAGAGCTATTTGCATTTTATTAGAATGCCAACGCATTAACAACTTTTCTTCAGAAAAAAATTTCCTCCTTTACGGATGGTAACATTCAAATGATTGCAAACTTCACAGCAACCAACAGCTGTCTCCTGCTTAATAGTTTTTTTCACTGCATGTACATCCTTTTGGTTACTGCAAATTGGACTATGGCCTTTAGTAGTCCATACCACCCAGCCAACAGATAAATGGAGCAAATCCTACTGAACCCACGCTTAACATCTCAGCATCACTCACAACGTATTTGTCTACTAAGGTCAAGAAGTCTATTAAATAAAGGAATATATTCTCACGGAGCAGTTTTATCATGCTGTCAGTTTAACCAGTAAGAACATGTGCAACCATTAAATAAGCTCTGTGCAGTAGCTTAAAATAGTTTCACATGCCAGCACAAATAACAGTTTGTTAACAGAGTAAACAATAGCCAGAGCTGGCTGCTTAAGCAGCATGTATATGTCAAAAAATAAGAGTCTCTTTTCAGTTCCACGAACTGAATGTATTTTCTGTATTTGCATCAAGCCTGTTCAAAAGCCCACAACGCAGAAGTAAGAAGGAAAAAAAAAACCCCAAGACTAATTAGCTGTCCAGTAGTAAAAAAGGCAGTTAATTCAGCACAGAACTAACATGTTTGCTTTGTTTTGAATCTCAATGTAATTACCAACTTTGTTCTAAAACACCAGACCTTACTTGGAAGGCCTGTACAGAATACTTAGTCCTTCCTAGTAAGGAGGACAGAAATTAGTTCAGGCTCCTGAATGGCTTTTAAAAATTCAAACCCTTAAGGACAAACACAAAACTGTATCCTTTGACATACTATTTATTACTTACTTCAGCCACTCTTTGATTCCCCTTCATTCCATAAGCACAATGCCACAGAAACATAAACAAGCAAACAAATTCTGCTACGGAAACATGAACACTGAAGACAGTGGGGTGGTCCCGTCCCCCCCCCCGAGTGATGTGTATGTAACAAATTCAGAACTAACTGATCTCAACTCTGTTTCATAGACACTACGTCGGCAGAGGAAGGGTGGAACAGGGAGGAGTAGGGAGGCCCATGCAGGAATGAGGAACAGGAAAAAAGCAATCCACTTTATCAGAGCCAATCCCTTTCCAAGGTTTAAATATATAGTTTGTAGGAAGTAACAGATGTAAGAAAAAACCTTCCACTACTTTTCTGAGCAAGTATATTAAACTCTTTAAGGCTAGAGTTTATCCTCTAAGCTGGAGTTCAGAGCTGTCTTACAAACTACTAGCAAGCAGAATTTGATTCAGAAAAGGCTAGGCTGGTGATTCGGCTCGAAGTTAAAGTCAGCTTTTTAAACCTTAAACTCCGTGTTCACGATAGGGCCAGTCTCCCCACGCCTTCACCACTGCCATGACAAGGCAAACCGTTGGTTTGCTCCCAGCAGCATTCTCCAGACACTTGTTCCACTCACCGCCCCTCCAGCGGTGGCGGGGGGCGCCGGGGGGTGCTCCCCTGCTCCTGCGCGTACCGCAGGCGGCCGCTCGCGCTCCTCCGTGCGGGAGGCACCTCCGCACGGCAGCGGCGGGACCGCCCGCGGGTGCCGCCGCCCGCGCACCCCCCGCCCGGCGACCGCCGCCCCCGAGCCGGGGGCTCCGACCGGCGCGTACCCCGGCGAGGCCTCCCCAGCGCCGTCCCTTCCCCCGCCCGGGACGGCCCCCGCCGCTCCGCTCCGACGTGGCCGAGCCAGCAGCCCGGCGCTGCCGTGCGGCGGGGAGGAAGGGCCGGCCCGAGGGGGACAGGGCCCCGCGTAGCGGTCCGCCCGCCGCCGCCGCCCCGGCACACGCTTTCCCCGGCGGCGAAGCGAGCCCAGGGGCCGGCCACGGACGGAGGTGTCCGTTCCCCACCCCCACCCCCCCGCCCCCGGCCCGGCTGGAGGGCCGGAGCCGCGGCCCCCCCGCTGCACTCACAGGATGCCGGAGCAGGAGGTGCACACGAAGCTGCCCACCGTCATGTCGGTGTAGGTGGGGCCGCGCTGGTCGCAGTCAAAGCACTTGCGGTTGGGCGGGAGGCTGCTCATCTCCCGCAGCAGCTTCAGGTGCTTCTCCTCCTGCTTCCGCTTGGCGCTCGCGGCCATGGCCCCGCCGGCGAGGGGACGGCCCGGCACGGCGCCGGGCCCCGCTCACACCCCGACGGCGGCGGCGCTCCGGGGCCCGGCCGGCGGGAGAGGGGGCCGGGGAGGGGAGGGAGGGGAGGAAGGGGCGGGGAGGGCAACCGGCGCCCGCCGAGGAGCTGGGGCGGGAGCGCGGCCGCCGCTGACGCCGGCCGGCGGCACCGCGAGGGCGGGCGGGAGGGGGGCGGGCCGAGGGCCGCGGCGCGGAGGAGGCCGCCAGCGGCAGCGCCAGGCCCGGGGCGGCTGAATGACGAGCTCGGGCGGAACCTGCGCGACACCTTTATGAGATCAGAGAAGGAGATGGCGGCGGCGGAGCGGCGCAGCCCAGCGTGCTCGCCGGCGGCAGCGCCCCCTGTCGTGCGGGAGGACGCATCCCCCTACGGAGACCGCGGCCGGGGGGCGTGTCACCCGGCGTGACCCGGCGGGGCGGGGGGCTCGCTCACAGGAGCGGGGAGAGCTGCGACCCCCGAGGGAGCCCAGGGGGAGAATCCAAACGGAAAAATCTCAGTGTAGGGTCCGCGCCTTCCCCCCCGCCCCGGGGTGAGCGCGGGGCACGGCCGTGGGGGGCTGCGGCCGTGGGGGGCCGCCCCTCTGCCCCCGCGGTGAGGGCGGGCTAGGCCAGGCGGGGAGGGGACGGAGGGGTCAGTTCCGACCTCGCCCCCCGCCCCAACGGTCCCTGAGGCCCTCGGAACTGCCCTCGGCGCCGCAGAGACTGAAAGTCCAGTCAGGGCAGCCCGCGGGAGGCCGAGGCCATGGTGGGCCCGCAGGAGGCTCAGGGTCCCGCCAGTCCTCCTGAGCGGGGGCTGCCCCGGGGGGGCTGCCCGGGGGTCCCCGCTCCCGCCCTGGTGGCTGAGGTGCTTGGTGAGGGCTCGGTGAGGCTTGGCAGTGCCATTGCCACCAGGCCGCGGGACTGGTGAGGAGAGTGTTGTTACGGGTCTCTGCTCCTTTTTGTTACAGAGATGGAAAGCGCACAGGTTCCTTTGGAATTTGTCCCCGCCTGGACGGTTTCCCCATCAAAGGCACGAGAACAGAGCCCGCAGTCACCGTGTATCTGCTGATATCCTTGAGGAACCCTTGGTTCTGGCTTGAACTCAAATCTGGCACTGATCTACAGAATACATGTTTGTTCCTTACAAAGGTGCCTGAAGGAATGTTTTTCAACAGCATGCAAAATCAATGAAAAAATTAAAAAAAAAAAATCAATGTACTTTATAAGTTGGTGATTTGATTTGCAAAGCTGCCAGGCAACACTACGCCTGATTAAAATTTTTTAAGGTTTAATGGTTCCCAGTGCCACATACTTAGCATCAAGTTTTGCACCTCTGACATCAGCGCATATGTTAGCTCTAACTTTTGTAAGGGCAAGATCTGATCTGGTGTATTTTCCTCATAGTTTTAGTTAAAAACAATCTAGGACTAGGTGTTCAGCATCAGTAATTTGGCATTCCTCCTCTGATTTCTCTGGACGTGCTGATCAACCAGTCCCAAATCTTAAACCCAGAGTATAATGCACTGGTCTCAAGTCTTCCTAATATGGATGGCAGGAGCTGTTCATAGGGAAAAACAAGCATCACTAAATCATCACAATAATCACAAAATCAGAATAATAATAATAATCACAAATGCTTAAATAGAATTCTTAAAAGTAAACATGAAATATCTGCAGTCTTATAAAGACCTCATTCTCACTGTTTCCTCTAACTTTTCAGTGCGCTCTGAAATGCTGATATTCTCATTATTCAGGAGGTTTCAATTTTTTGCCCTCTACAAAGCGTGCTAACATTGGAGATTTGCCAATGACTTAAATGACCGAAAGCAGATGACCTAGATTTAGGGGAAAAAAAGTTTAAAGGTTAAAAAACAAGGTGGTTTTTTTTTCCTGGAAAATACTTTGGAGAGTAATCATTGGCCACAACACCTGCTGTAGCGGAGAGTTGCTACAATCAGTTGGGTTCTCTTTCAATGAGAGTCAAAGGTGCTTTGTAAGTGAAACATGAATGTCCAACTTCAACTGCTTGTGTCACAAATGTACTTATATGAATGTCACATGAGAACAGTTGTTAATAAAAATGATACCATTGTCGCTGTCGTCATTAAACAGTGGAACTGAGCTTCCAGGGAAAATCCTAGTACTGTTTAAGTCAATCACAAAGGTCAACAGGAGTCTTTGGGATTTCACATTACACTGGAGCAGGCTCTAATTTGTTTCATGGAGAACCGTTCTGACGTTATCCACGGTAAGCGTCAAGATGGGCTTATGCTAATAGATCAATGACCTTTATTAACATTAATTTGGTTTAGAAATCACTTCTACAAAATACCAAGCTTCTCCATTCTGTATCTTACAAAGCCAATTTACCCCAGGAAACTACATAATGAGACTTCAGAGGGTTGTGGGGATATATCCTTTTACAAATATCCATAAGCTTTGTGGGACTGGGGTTCTTCTAGAGACTGTGAGCACATCTGCTCCAAGTCTTGGGTTCCTACAATCAAAAATCTAAATCTTACGATCTTGTTTCCCATAGGAACCAGTGCTTGAGAAATACAGCTACTTATGTATAAATGTATATGTATTACACTGTTGACATACATAGGTCTGAAAAATGGCTTCACCTGTTTCACCTCCCCACAAGCAATAATATAGCTTCCATGCCCTCCTTTTCTTTTTTTCTTTTTTTTTTTGCTCACAGCTAGCATTAATTTCCTGAAAGCAGATGGCTTGTGTTTTCTCTAAACTACTAAGGGAAAAACATCCACAAATAATACACATTGATAAAAACTCTACTGTTCAGCTCTACTCTTTTGTTTTCTTTTTCCTCGTATATTTTTCTGTTTCTCTCCTAGGACCTGAATTTCCATTCCTACAGGTTCTCTGTCCAAATTTGTTCATCATTCTCTCCTCCTAATGACCAGACTTTTGTGGTTGGAAATATACTGGCCAGCTGTTTATTCCAAAGTGCTTAATCCCTGCTGCACCTGCTACAGCTTTTAGCATTAAAATTAATTTCTTAACAAGAGGTAAAACAATGATTTCTTATGCTTGCAGCATTTCTCTACATAAAAAACAGAACTTAAAAGTTAGCCCAGTCATAAGTAACGATATCTGAAAGACACTGCTTCAGTAAACCATTAAATATGGGCTAATAGAATATGAATTACAATATACAGTCATATAATCTAGGAGACTTATTGTCAGGACCAAAAAAACCAAGAGTCTAAGAATGTACATTTGGGAGATGAATAAGACATTCTCTGTTTGTCACTAGGATTGAGGTCAATAATATCCATTTAAAAGCAATTAACCCAGGAGGCTAAGTGACGTGGAAATTATCATGCTGAAAGACTAATGGGCTATTAAATCCATCTTGCTTTGCTGCTGATGAGCATACAAAATTAATCCTGGGATTAGGTCTATCAGATCTGTCATAAACCGCTACTGCAATATTTGTATATGAAGGGTTTTCTGAAAATAATAAGAAAGAACATAGCAAGTGTATCTGGCAAGTATGTTCACCGACATGTTCTATTAAATATTCAGTCAGCTGAGCATAAAATAGTGTGTCTGTGCTTGGCCTTATTTAAGCAGCAGCTTTTTGTTAATGGATAGATACATTTTAGTAAGAGATCAAAACAAGATAAAGTCATAGTAAGGTTTATATAAATTACTATTAGTTGTTGACAGTTATTTAAATCTAGACAATCTAACTGCAGGAAATGTTCAGATAAATGTGATTGAATTAAAAAATTGGGTTTATTTGAAATGCCATTTCCCTTTGACATTTCCCACCCACTGCTATGACATTAACATAGCCCTGCCTTTACGTGTAACAGCTGCTCATAGGAAACAGACCTCACAATGAAGAGTAAGGCACGGTAACAGCAGCTTGTTGTTTTTTCTTTTTTTTATTTATTTTGTAATGCACAAGTTAGAGGTCTTTATGTTTTTTTAATGTTATGTTTTGTTAGCGTGACATACACCTAATTAATTTTGAGTAATGTAAAGTAGGAAGTGATTTTCAACCACCACAGCAATGAAAGCCTGAGATTCAAAGCAGAAGTGCTGGCTTGGAGAATGACGAAGAGGAGGCTGAAGGTATGGGGTGAGAGACACAAAAACAAAAGCTGGAAGAAGAGTGAGAAGTATCAAAAAACCCAAAAAACATAGACAGAAAAAGCAATACTTTAGACTCCTCCTTCAACACTTTATGACCTGTCTACTAGATCTTTATTGATAGAACAGCTTTTACAGTTTCCAGGTGGGACACTGAAGCTGTGTAGGGACGGGTGTCAGGCACTAGTACCAAGACACATGCTCTCCTTGCTGCAGAGTAAACTTGAATTTTCCTACTAATCTGAACAAACCGGGTGGGTTTGAAGAAGAGGACCATAAAGATGTAGAATGCCTTTCCAAAGTTAACACAACAGATCAACATAAATGGTGGTTAAAAAACCCTAAGTCTTTCCTCTTAGCTTGGTGTTCTGCTCGGTGAAAATTGCTAAGAATGAAAGTTCCGTTGTAAATGATAATTTAAATGAGCTTCTTGCAGACATTAATTTTTCTAAATTCTTTGCGGGAAAAATTTTAATTGAAAGTAATTGAATCAGTGACATCCTAAAGTTAGTGCTGTTAAAATATGGTTCCTTTTGTCTGAATTAAATCTGTTACCTTGTAGTTCAGTTGAATCTACCTGAAGTTTTTCAGTGGGAAGGAGTGAGATTTCCCGGACGTAGCACTAGCTCTCCTGTTCACCTACCTTGCTTCAGTTTCTCAACTTAACTAAACTTTTAATATATCTCTCATGGAAATACTCTCCTTAGGCATTCTTCATCTTGTACTATTTTTCATTATTTTTTTTTAGTTTTTCGAGAAGAAAACAAAAGTATGTCCATGAAGAAAATAAAAAAAAAAATAAACTTTGTTATTGAATTTCAGCTGTTTAGAAAGTTGTTCAGAAGAGCAATCAGCTTCTGTGTAACTTCAATTGTGCTTACAGTTTTGAACTAAGCACTGCTCTCCTGGCTGGACTGGAATTACTAGGGGACCCTGTGAGCCTCTCTTGCCTGATATTACAATTGTATCACTGCCTTAAGATTAACAAGTTCCTTCAGGCACTGTGCTCAGTGAAGAACAGATTTTATCTTTTTTTCATGGGGGATTTTTGCATGCAGGATTTTCCCAGCTCATAGTGTAATCCAGTCTAGCTCAACAGGAGGTTTTCATGTCTAGGGAGGGCATCTCAGCAGACTGACTTGTTCCAAAGTTACAGGAATTTTTCATTTTTTAATTTTAATGAGAAATTTTGATAGCTGAGGAGGCATTATTCTCTTCCAGCTTTCTAGCTTGGTCAGCGATGTTGAAAGGTTATCAATACTTCAACCTTGCCCCTTTATTTGACATAGTTCTTGAATTTCCATCGTGCCTTAAGTGTACAAGATCCTATTCCAGTTTGTAATCACAGACTAGATAGTGGAAAGAACATGCCTATATACAGTTGCAGTGAAGGCAAAACATCTGTCACAGGAATATCTCGTACGCAAGGTGAATGTGTTTTTATTTTTAACTTCATCTTTACAGTTACCTTTATTTCTAGGCTATGTGCCAATGATTCTGTTACTGGTTTTATTTGTATTGGTTTATCATCATTCTATAAGACCCTGTTGTTGTAGTTGTATAAGATGTAGTTGAATGATGCTTTATAAACTATACCACAAATCTCAGAACTTTTTGTAAAATGATTATTTCATGCATCCTTTCAGAGGAACATGCCAGAGGAGAGTGGAACCCTTTAAACTGGAAAGGGAGAATAATCATATTTGAGCCAATGAGCAACAATAGAAAAATAATGGTAAGCCATATCGCATTTTACGTTTGCTGGAACTGCCCATGGGAATGTTAGCAACAGACAAGACAGCCTAGAGCCTAGAAGTAGAAAAGAGAGGTTGTGCAAATGATATGAATAAAGCAAAAAAGAAGCAAACAAATAACCTTAGGAGACAAGAGCTGAAAGACAGAATTCAGTGGTGGAAAGGTAGTTTAGCTCTGTCTAACTTCTGGTTCTAAATTAGACGAGGGAGAAACAGTATCTAAATAGATATCTAAACCACCAATGATTTCTGTAGTATTTGGCTACATAAAGTACTAAACCCGGCTCTCTGGACAGGAGCAACTTCATTTTCACATTACAGTTTACATAGCATAACTTACTACTTCACCTATGAATAAGATATATATTTAAAGCCCAGCATACTTTTAAGTGCAATTCTTCAGTACCTTCTCCACTTGATGATGAGCATTTCCTGTTTTCTGTAGAACTACCATGGGAATGAAGAGAAGCTTTTTTTCCTTTCCACTAACAAATCTAAATTATTGATTAGTCAGTCTAATTTGTGGAAAATACTATTGGTTAGTGCTGTCTTAGAACTGCCGTAGATGTTGCAAAAAGAATTACAGATAATTTGACAAGCATCTTCAGTAGGAGAGACAATATTAAAATAGACAGGAGAAGTCATATTTTCAACCATTGTTCTTTTATTTTCCCACAGTTTACAAAACTCACATATTCGCCTTTGGATTTCCCCAAACTTTTAATGCTTTTAATAAACATCACTTGAGGGCTGGTTTGGGGAAATTAGAATTAGAAGTTTTGGACCTCTTTTCTGTGCGTAGATTCCAGATGTAAACACTTCTTGAGGATTCCCATGAGCACTGAAGGATGCCTGCTCAGAACAGCGAATTCTGCTCTACCTTTCCCCAGCCTAACACTTTGCAAAGGGTTCCCCGTCCCACCAGATGTGCTACAGAGGACGTTCTTTGCTGTAATAGGAGCCTTGCTCGATAGCAGCAGGCCTGAGAAAATGGGGTCATCTGGTCTCATACTGGCGACAATAACATCCATGGCTTTCCATCCAAGGGAGACTCTGCAACCTCTCTGGGCAGCCTGTTCCAGTGTTCCATCTCCCTTAAGGTAACGAAGTCTTTCCTCATATTCAGATGGAACTTTCTGTGTGGCAGTTTGTGCCCACTGCCCCTTGTCCTGTTGCTGGGCACCACTGAAAAGAGCCTGGCCCCAGCCTCTTGACACTGGCCCTGAAGGTATTTGTGCATTGATAAGATGCCCTCAGTCTTCTCGTCCCCAGGCCAAACATTCCCAGCTCTCTCAGCCTCTCCTCACATGGGAGATGCTCCAGTCCCCTTACCATCTCCGTAGCCCTCTGCCGGACCCTCTCCAGTAGCTCCCAGTCTCCCCTGACCTGGGCAGCCCAGCACTGGGCACAGCACTCCAGATGTGCCTCACCAGGGCAGAGCAGAGGGGGGATCACCTCCCTCCACCTGCTGGCCATGGCCCTCCCAGTGCACCCCAGGGTCCCACTGGCCACCTTGGCCACACGGGCACGCTGCTGGCCCATGGGCACCTTGCTGCCCACCAGCACTCCCAGGTCCTTCCCCGCAGAGCTGCCCCCCAGCAGGTCAGCCCCAGCCCGTGCTGGTGCGTGGGGCTGCTCCTCCCCAGGGGCAGGACCCTGCACTTGCCTTTGCTGAACTTCACCAGGTTCCCTCTGGCCTGCCCAGGTCTGGCTGAATGGCAGCGCAGCCTCCCAGTGCACCAGCCGCTCCTCCCAGTTCCGCACCACCCCCAGACTGGCTGAGGGTGCCCCTGCCCCTCCACCCAGGCCGCTGATGGATGAGCTGCACAGGGCTGGACCCAGCACTGACCCTGGGGAACACCGTGAGCTACAGGCCTCCAGCTGGCCCCTGCGCCGCTGGTCACAGCCCTCTGAGCTCCGCCATCCCGCCCGTTCTCAGCCCACCTCGCTGCCCGCTCGCCTGACCCACACCGCCTGCGCTCACCTGGGAGGGTGTTACGGGAGACAGCGGCAAAAGCCTGGCTGAGAGGTCAGGGTAGGCACCATCCACTGCCCTCCCCTCATCTGCCCAGCCAGCCATTCCATCCTAGAAGGCTACTGGACTGGGCAGGCGTGGTTTCCCCTTGGTGAATCCATGTTGACTACTCCTGATAACCTTCTTTTCTTCTACATGCTTCAAGATGACCTCCAGAATGAGCTGTTCCATCACCTTCCCAGGGATGGAAGTGAGACTGACTGGCCTCTAGTTTCCTGGGTCCTCCTTCCTGCCCTTTGTGAAGACTGGAGTGACATTGGCTTTCCTTCAGTCCTCAGGCTGTCAATTTTGTGGCTGTCAAGTCTGCTTTAGTGATCTCTAATGTGATCCTCCTTGACCAAGCGAAAATCTTCCCTTCTCCAGACTTGCTCTCTTGCCTCCAGGGTCTGGGATTCCTGAGGGCTGGACTTAGCTGCAAAGTCTGAAGCAAAGAAGGCATTCAGTAACTCTGCTTTCTCTGTGTCCTTCATCACCAGGGCATGCACCTCATCCAGCAGCAGGCCCACGTTTTCGCCAGTCATGCTTTTGCTACCGATGTACCTGAAGAAGCCCTTCTCCTTATCCTTGATAACCCTTGCCAAATTTAATTCCAAACAGACCTTAGTCTTCCTCTTCACATCCCTGCATGCTCTGCCAACGTCATTATAGTCTTCCCAAGTGGCCTGTCCCTTTTTACATATCCTGCAAACTCCCTTCTTCTGTCTTGAGTTTTGCTAGAAGCTCCATGCAGGTCTCTTGCCCTCTTTGCTTGATTTCATACTCATGGGGATGCACCGATCTTGAGCTTGGAGGAATTGATGCTTGAATATTAACCAGCTCTCTTGCACCTCCCTACCTTTTAAAGCCCTAACCCATGGGATTCCTCCAAGAAGGTCCTTGAAGAAGCCAAAGTTCCCTGTCCTGAAATCCGGGGTTGCAATCCTACTTGTTGTCCTGCTTCCTGCATGCAGGATGCATGTACTTCATCATCCGCAGGAAAAGCTTGACACATTCCAGTTGCCACGTTACTCTTACACATAAAGTCAGCCTGAATATATAAAGAACGTAAAAGGTCAGAAAGGAAGAAAAAAGTGGGCTGAGTCTAAGAAGCCAAAAGAAGCCAAAAAATACCTACCATGCTCTCTGTTACCTGACACACAGAGATTGTACATCAGTGGCTCCAATATAGTAGTGTTTGAATCTTGCCAGATAAATAAAGTTTTGCACACTGCACTGAACAAATCAATGAATATAACAAGTATCAGAACAATTAAACATCATGGAAATATCCATTTGGGTGAATGGGTTGAAAAAGAACGGTACTGTAGAGTAAAGCCATGGAGATGGACATACCAAAATAGGGAAATTTGGGAAACAGAGCTTTCACATGTCAGACTTTCCAACAGGAGAACAGAGAAAACAGGCTATGTAATATGAACAAGGGAAAATTAGGTTCTTTGGTTACCCTGTTTCTGAAAGAGAATATTTTAGAAGTGGGCTACAAAAGGAGATCTGATCGTTGAAATTTACTGTAATGTTTCTCATTACTGTAATTTTAAAATCTGAGATATTGCCACCAAGGTTTTTTCCATGAACCCCTGAGAATTTTTCTTGTCCCAACTGCAGAGGAGGGCTTTATGACTGGTAGTATTAACAGGTTAAAAGTAAGACCACTAACGAGATGCACAACAAACAAAAAATCCCCTGGAGAATGTAGCACAGGCTAGCGCAGCTGCAGTGAATAGATATGGATAATCCCTGGTAGCTGCAAATACCCTCTTAAGGTTTTTTTTTGGCAGGAGAAGCCTAATCTCAATTCATACAAGGGAAAAACACTGCTAAACTAGTAACATTTTAGCACTTTCTCTCCATGCCATTTAAATTGGAAGTAAAAGGACAAAACCTCAAGTCGTTAATTTAACAAGAAAAGTGGATCTGCTGACATTAAGGTCTCTTGTACATTTCGTTGTACAGCATGAACACCTGCAGTGTCTTGCCTTGAACTGACTGTTCTCAACATCATAAGCCATAGGGGTGGATACAAACAACTTAAAAACAAGATTTATTTTAATAACGGATTCTCTGGTTAAGTGGCAATGACAGGCATGTCTCTGAAACAATGTGTATGAATACCAGTTGAGAATGCAGATTTTGAAAGTATTTGCCAATTAGAAAAACTCTTTCTTAACCAAGAGGAAAAAGAGAAACACTCATCACCATGTGACTTAACCAAAATGACTTGACGTGAAAAAAGAACCTTTTCTTTGACAAGAATATTTAATATTTACTGGTCACATGCTTAAACAAATGAAATTAGAAATAAAATATTTTTTTTAAAAAAACCAAACAAACCAACCCAGAAACAAATCAACAATTAAGACATGTTGGGCATAGTAATATTCCACACACTGTGTTTTGGCAACTGGAAAAGAGTAAGTGTTCAGAACATTACTGCGGTCTGACTAGAACAAAACCTTGTTTTGGTTTGTTTTTTTCAGTTTGGTTTGTGGAGAAGGGAGTTAATGAAAGAGACTGAATAAATACTCTGAAAGAGCACAGTGAATGAAGAATTTGGTATAATGTCTGCTCAGAGTAATACCCTGGTTATTAAAAAGTAGCTTCTTACTGATGTAAGAATTTGAGAAATGTGATCGTCAATGTGCAAGGGATTTTTAAACAAATGAAAAAAAATTAAAACAAGTTCCTCCAGACTACCATGATGAGCAAAATTGGCAGAGAAAAGGAAGCTGACAGTTAATAAATCATCACAAATATGGATACAGAAAAAGTACAGAAGCTATTAGGTAAGCATAGTATTTCTTAGAACTCAGGACTTTTAATGAAGTCTCTTGAAATTGTTAGAATGCATGACACTGTTAGTATAATTTCCTTAGAGCTCTCAAAGTTTACCCTGAAGATCCACTTTATGAATACATTCTGCTCCTCCTGTATCCATAGGCAGTTTACAAATGCTGCTCTGATGCCAGAACCACCCTGCAGCTTATTTTCCCCTCCCACATGTACCTTTGTGCAGACAGATAAGTGCCCAACCGAAACGCCGACACGTGTAGGCAGCAGATAGAGGCGGCGTGTGCCCGGCTGCGCTGACCAGCCACCAGCTGCCATGCCGTGCCGTCGGCTCGTGGTGCATGCCACAACTCAGCTAATTCAGAGCTGGGATTAGGAGTGCAACCATTCAAAAATAAAACAATTTCAGCAAAGCAATGATTAACAGAGAAAGGTTGCCTAGTGATTGATGAAAAGTTTCCATTGTTACTGACAGAGACATTTGCCAGGGTAAACCCTTGTCTTACACTCCTACTCTTTCCATCGTTGACAGTCATCACTGTATAACTCCACCTGTCATAGGGTTTAATTCTTTCTGTTCCATCCTCATTATAAACTCAGGTATGAGCACCTAACAGTCAACGAATTTTCAGAGCATTGCCCATAATTACAGCTTTGCTCTGAAGCATTGTGTGTTTTCTTTCTTTACCAGAGCCTCAGCACTGCCAGACAATGGCCACAATTGCCCTCAGTCCTCTCCACAGACAGTTTCATCCCCTTGTATAATGAAATTCAAATAAACATTTGTCAATGCAAACTCTTTGAAATGACATCTTCATCTTAAAAGGATGTATTTTTACGCTTCAAAAAAATGGGATGTTGAAGTATGAAAAGCAGTCATTGCAGTTTCAAAAATAATCTGGCGAGAATCAGGTAACTCAGCAGTGGATTCTGTCACTAGCAGCAAACCCCTTCTGCAACAGGGAGAATATTTCCCTAGACAAAAATTTTGAAGCTTATTCCAAATTTGATCATACTTTATTATTATTATCATAGTCGTCATCATCTTCTAGTCCCTAATGGTTTTGGTTACTAGGAAATGATGAGTATAGCACGCTAGCCAAGAAAAAATGTTCAAACTTGTTATTTTTAAATTACCTGGTTTTATCTTTCACGAGGTAATGAGATCAACCAAATTCAATCTGATCCATGATCATCTCCCTAACACTTGACCTTACAGCCAAGCTCACAGCAAGCCGTTGAAATAACTAATTAAGAACCGACAAGTTCAACAAGAATCTTTCAAAGAAATAAAGCATGAAATCAGTTTCCTACCTCTGAACCCTGGGAACAATCAACAGGTTTGCTGCTGGCCTAGGTTTCCACGAACCTCTGCAGCCTGCCTGCTGTTCACGCAGCGTGTGGACCAAATCAAGGAAAGCAGCACAAACCTCACTGGCATCGTGCCTGAAGTCACAAGACACCGAGTATCACCACGGATTCCCAGCAGCTGGGACAAAAAAATGCAGTGCCATGGGTGCTGAAGTGAAACTATATGGGTATGTGCATCCAGGGTACTTTCATCCTATGGTAATAAAATCAGTGATAGAAGCAATAATGAATTGCCATGTGGGCATCTGCTAAATGCCAATGTGAATGTCATCCTTCCCCCCCCCCCCCCCCCCAAAGTGTCCTCCCATTGCCTGGTGGATACAGGTTGTTGAACGTGCCTGCCTGATTGAAAACATGCACAAATAGCATCAAGTGATATTTGAGGTAGAAATGAAATATTTAACATGTATTTCTACTGCAAAAGAAACATAAAAGCAAAATGAGCAGTACTATGATATTATAAACAGAAAATGATAGGCAAATCATTCCAGTCTAAAACTATTAGCTCCCTAGCGATGAACCCCCCATCAAACAATAAAATGCCACCACTCATTGCAAGTGGTCTCTATAAAGGAATAAGCAACCTTCAGATACACGCTCTTAGATCAGGCAACCATTATTTTTTCTGATGGACTATTAAAAAAGTTGTTTTGTAAACATGTTCAGTTCCTGTCACTTGAAATTTAAGAGAAAAATTTCCATGAGCATTCAGCTAGCACTCAACAAATTAAGCCATTTTCTCATTGGTCTTTTCCTCTTTAAAAGTTCTCAGACATTGGAGTTATTTCTTCAAATCATTTTGTTATCATCCTATGCTCTGATATTTTTGCTAATAACTTAGAGGATAAAGCTGTGCCTCCTAATTCTTTCTACTGAAATTATCATTAAAGTAACTGAATTTCTTTACCGGACCAAGCCAGAACTTTTAGACAAATTGTTGCCTTCTGGTGGTGGGAATGCTTTCCCCGGGTTCACTCTCCTGTTACAGGACTCACTGTGACACTTCCTCAGTGTCATTAGTGTTTTCTTAATTACGTAGGGCTGCCTCCATGGAGATGCTCCAAAGAACAGACTGCAGACCGGTGTCTTTGAAGTCCAATTACTCTGAATGTTCTCCCATCGTTTAGGTCTAGTGTAGGACAGCGGTGCTCCACCAGTATGCTTCCTTCAGCCTCAGGGAACATGTAATGATTTTTCATTCAACTAGGCTTAATTAATCGTTTGATCTGGCAATATCCCCTGCATTACCTCAGAAATATCAATCACAAATCTAGATATGTCCTCACAAAAGCGTTAGCTCGATGGGGCAGTGGGTCTACTATCGCTTGCTATGTACTATGTAAATCATTCTCTAGAAATGGTCAAATAAGCAAGAGCAGAACATTTTGAAAACTTCCAAACCTACAAACTTCAGGAAGTGATCTCCCACATTAGTCAAAAGTATTTATTTTTTCACTTCTGTAAGACGGAAAAGTTGCCAGTGGCACTTTTTTTCCTCCGCTTAAGTGCTAGCCACAGCCTACAGAGAGACAAACACATTGGCAAACCGAAGATTTGATTCAATACTTATCTATATATGTATGAATCATGGAACTACGGAATCTACAGAAAGAGCAAAGGACTGTAAGTAAGGATTGCCTGTCTCTACTGAAACAACTTGCATTGCATAGTGAAGCTGGATATCAAAACATTCCTTTGGAACCTTTTTTTGTGCAAGTATGCATGTTTTTAAGAGTTAGAAATGCTATATGAAAAAGGATCACCTGACACGGCTATGATGGCGATGGATTGTGTTGATGATCCAGGAGGTCCCTGACGGTCGTACAGTAGCTGCGCTGTAGTAAATCAGGTAACATATTGGGGGGAAAAAATGGAAGTTCAAGAGCATAATCACAAGCACAGCTCCCACAGTCTGGCAGAAACATGACACTTCCTACACAAAAATAGAAAGGGATGATAACGTTTACCTTCTCCCTAGAGCTGCCCTTTTCCCAAAGAGCAGCAGCCCCAGTTTTCAGGTGCGCCACGAACAGCTGCATTGCAGTATGCTCCGCGATCTCAAGCATCAGTGACAGCCTTCAGTGCTCTGATTCTGTCACGCAGATCAACTGCCTTTCCACTGTGCAACTTCGCACTGTGACAGCAGCCGCTTACTGACAACTGGTGACCACTTTATCTTCCTAATTTAGCAACAATTTCTTAAACAAGCTGAAATGGTTAACATGCAAAACTAGTGCCATTACATCAGTGGAGCCAATCTGAAAAGACAAAAATAATCTGTCCTCAGATGTTTGCTTCTCTACACTAAATGCATCTCTTCAACATTAAACTTCAAAGCTCAGATGTAACAGAAACCAAACAGTTTAGAGCCTGTTTAAAGTTCACCGCAGCACTCAGTGAAGCTCAGGAAAAGAAAAAGTAGGGCTCTTCCAGTGTTTCTCCACTGCATCATCCCTCTCCCCCTGTGCTGCAAAGAAGAATGACAACACATCTTTTGATGGTTTGGCTTCTTCATTGCTTTTTATAGCACCATAACAACAGTGCAGCTTCTTTACATTTTTGATTTACCACAAAAAAAACACAATGGAGTTTGGTATAAGAGATTTCAGTAAAAGCTTTAACTTTTCACCAGCAATTTCAAAATTCAAATTAACATGGAAATAACTGTAAAGTGATTGTATTTTTGTATTTTAATCTCTTGCCTGTAAGTCACAGCAACAATTAACACAAAAATTACTCCTAGAGGTTTTGGGTTTTTTTTTTAACAGAAAATTACAGCAAAATATCTGGTTATTGTAACAAGAAGCTGCAGTTGAAACCAAGGAGATAATAAGGAGTGTTCAGTCGCATTACTGAACAGCTTGAGACAGGAGCAAAAGCACACACTACGAATATTAGTAACTTAACAAAAAAGCATATTAAGGAGTTCTCCAATCACTTAGCTGGGACCAATACGTTAGAACTTCTCTTACCGTTCATAAAATAAAATAACTTCTAGAACACTTTCAAGAAAAAGACAATCTAGATGACAGGAAGAGTAATCCAAGACCATTCACACATTGAGCTTATTTAACATTGGAGTAAAACCACGGCTAGACCAAAACTGACAGCAAACTGGCCATTGCTTTTAATGGATTAATGACTAGTAGTCCACTTATCCCATAATTTGACTTATATCTGTGTCTAAGCATATTGCGTACTTATATGAATTAATACAAGGATCAAAACGGAAAAGAAACATTAAAAAAGGGTTAGTGTATAGTGCTGTACTTTTGTCAAAACACAGCTGTTAGTACACACATGACTTCATATCTTTAGTACTGAAATATTTTTATTTCTGTTCTGGTTTACCAGTTACAATTTTCACTTAACAAAAAATTCTTGATTGTGAGATAAGGTTTTGTGAGATAAGAAACTATCTGCATCAGGTAAGGTTAAAAGGTACATACAGAAAAGCATAATCAAAGTTGACTCATGAGATGACATTAACCTATTCCAGAATTTCATAAATGCCTATATTTTTCTACTGTTAGGTAAGTTTAAAAATAAAATATTCATAACAATGAGTTGTTCAATGGGTTGTAAGAATAAATAGAACCAATTCTCTTCTGTCAGTTATTGACATGATGCTTGATATATTGTTTTCTCTGAAATATAAATAAAATGTGATTTAAGAAAGGAACAACCACTGGGAGATGTAAATGCACTTGTTTGCAGCACCTGAGTCAGAGCCAATGCAAGTAATTTACAAAATACTTTTCAGACAATGAAACTACCACGGATTTTCTGTGTTTCTAGCAGAAGAAAAGCTACCATTTTCAGCAGACTTTGTAAATACCGATTTCTGTAAATCTAATCAATCTTTTAATGCCACTTAGATATTGTTTATGGCTACCGATTCTGAAAAAAAACCCCAACAAACTGAAGTATGTAAATGATCCCAGTACTACAACGGTAAATCCTTAAATACATGCTTCAGTGCCAGAAATTAAAGCACAGATACCATATAAGATGCTTTTCTGACCTCTGGAAGCTTGAAAATAGGACACGTTTTCTTGCCAAAACTCCTTTTTCACTCACACCTCTATAAAAACCCTGTCCCTTCTTTCCATGTCCCCAAACTGTCTTTCTGCTTGAGCTCAAGGCTCCATATATACACACTACACAATAAATTGATTTACCTTGCATTACTCAGTTTTTTTCCAGCACACTATTCAGTAATGCACTTCTCCTAGGACCTATGCCCATATTCCAAACTGTGAAGCCACAGTAAGCAGATCTTAAATATTCATTTAACGTAAACTGCCAGAAAATTGCCTTTTTCTCTCAAAACCCCCATAAATACATGTATAAATATAGTAGGTAGATCAAACTGGATGTAAAAAAAACCACCTTTGCTATGTCCTTTTAAAATAGGTAAAGGTAAGAGAAATACCTTATCTGGAAACTAAAAATAGCGTAAGTAATTTCCATCCTCTTTTCAGATTTTGCTACTATTCCCCTGGAATATAGTGACCTTATTGGCTTTGCTTATATAAGTGGTAATAGATTACCTAGCTGAAATTTTTCACTTAACACAACCAATTTTGTGCATATTTTATGCTAAGACTGATCCTCCTGCTCCCTTTTTTATATTCAAGCTTTCACACATGTAATCTCCCACGCCAGAACGCAGAAAAAAGGTTTCACCGCTATCCAGCCACATAAGCTTTTTACACACGCTTAAGATGCAGGTTACACCAAATTCTGAAGACACAGATGAATCACAGACAAGTTCTTTTGCTTGAATATACAAATAAATCTGTCTCTATTGAGTATATCAGCCCGAACTCTCTCACGGCGGGGGCGGCAGGGAATGTGCCCCCTGCGCTGCACCACAGCTCTGCTTAGCCACCACCACCGCAGCCCAGGACCCTTGGCCGCGAAGTGTCCTGCACACAATTCCATCCTGGGGCTGAAGGCAATGGATGCATGTCCTTACGGACAGGAACATCAAGCCACCTGCGTATTTTTTTTCATCCCGAGTTAGCGAAGGCACATTTACCTGTTGTCTGTTTTCACAGCCAGTGCTCACCACAACAGGACAAAGCAGAAAATATTTCAACCACTGTCCCACATCTAGCTTCTTCTCTCTTCTCTGGAGCGCGTGATCCCTGTCTGTAATAAGACTCTCACTCAATTTTAAAGGAAGTTATCCCAAAAGACTCACAGTCCTCATGCATCTGTCATCTTCTGCTACACATACTGAGTTTCTGTGACATTTAACAGGAACATCATGCAGGTACCAGAGTTATTCCTAAGTGACTTTCCATTTACTTGCAGTTGCAGTAGAACTGCTACAGATGGTACAAACAAAACAAACACTGATTTTGCTCAATCCAATACTTTAGTGACGTGACCGCTTAATTTAAGTGGCCAAAAAACAGAAGAAAAATGTGAAGCACCTTGACTAAACAGGAACAGTACCAAAAAGAGAAAAAAAGAAGGCTGTAGCTTACAGCCTATCATTAAACCATGTTCTCCAATTTCTTTGGGTTCAGGCATTTGTCATCCTTATTTTCTCTTATTTCTCATTTTGCAAAAAGGAATTTTTACAAATTTTGGAATAATACACCCTCTTTCAGACCATGCTCCAACAATAGAAAGAAATATGTATGGCAAATGTAATTTGTATGCAAGCAGTAAGACCTCAGAAGTGCCATTTGCACTTTCTTTTTTTTTTTTTTTAAATTAGATCACCAACTGCATCAGTATCATCGACATCACATTTGATGGTTTCACAAGGTCACGGACAAATAAGTGCAGATCCAATCCAAAGACCGATGTTGCACATATAAGTCAACTCATTAACAATACCCTCAAAACAATACCCAAGGAAGCATCCATGAAACCTTTCTCTATACAAGTGAGATATTGTCACACATTATTAAACATAACTAAAACAGTTTCCCACAATGTGTGGAAAAACCTCTTAGGCAAAAGCAAAAATTCAGAATAAGTGTATTTTTGTTATATTTGGAAAAAGGAGCAAATATTAAACATTGTGCAAAAGGAAAAGACTTTATTTACTTTAATACCATATTTGATCTGAAAGTTTCAAGCACTGAAACTCAGAAAACCAAACTGAATTTTGCTTTCCTAAGTACATCTATATTCAACATGGAAGCCATTAATTCTTAAGAGAAACCAGGAATGTCTTTTATCATCTAGTTACTGCTGATAGCCTTTTCAGCTGCCAGTCCTTGTTTGGGTTTCGAGTAATCCCAAGGTCTCCTGTTCTCTGTATACCCATACAGCTTCCGCAGTGCCACGCGGGCAGCTTCTTCCTCTGCAGCAAGCAGCGTTTCACCAGGACCTTCAGCTATAATCTTCTTATCGCTTGGGGGAAAAAAAAAATTAAAAACATGTTAATCATGAAATCCTGAGCGCTGCTGTGTATCATTAATAAAGGCGGCTAGATTTTCTTTTTTCTCCAGTGTCTGTGAATACTGAAGGTAATGTCTACATACACACAAATGTAACCATTTCCGTCGGTCCTTCCTGCAAAGATAAGTGATTGTGTGTCCAACAATGGAAACTCAAATCAGAAATGCGTCCATTTCCTTGAAGAATGCTACTCTGTTCATTTAGATTCCAAACATATCACTGATTCTTTACAGTGTTCAATTTGTTAGCCTGTTAAAAACATGCCAATTTGTTACTCTGGTTAGCTTAAACAAAGAAATTAAGTGTTTCTGTCTCTTCTCCTCCTCTCGTAAGAAAGTATTTTAAAATTTCTTCAAAAGGATTCACAAAGAAGCTGTCTCTGTTATGAAGTCTGTGCTCAGCTCTGTTTAATCA
Organism: Falco naumanni; assembly: GCF_017639655.2. Classification (NCBI taxonomy): domain Eukaryota; kingdom Metazoa; phylum Chordata; class Aves; order Falconiformes; family Falconidae; genus Falco; species Falco naumanni. The sequence goes on along the minus strand of NC_054066.1, from coordinate 11,719,272 downwards.
ACATCTATGGGCAATGGATAGGAACAGTTCGTGAAGGGACACCAGAGATTCCAGAAGAAAAATAAAGTTCCTTTATTTTATAGAAGATAATTCTTAGAAGGCATTTACGCCAAACCACAATAAATCTTACCACCTATTTATCTGTAGCTCATTTAGCAAAGCAACAATGCCGTGGGTTTTGGTGGAAGAAGGTCCTGTCCTGCTCCAGAGAAGCAATGCTATCCCTGGGCAAGACACTTGGACAAGCACTGACCATGCCCAAGATAAGCGCACCAGGAATGACCGGCACTTGTTAAGTCCTGTCTGGATGCGAACACCACTAGTTTACAGTGCCTGTGATTTGAAAACTAAAAAAGCTTCTCTGGAATATTAAATTAAATCTCTCTTCCATCCCACGTCCCTTGATGTATGTGTCTCCTTAACCCTTCCCTAAGCCCTGGAGAGTCGTGGTCCCTCCAAAGCCATTCAGTTATGCTATTTGCAAAGTTGCTGTGCCAGGACACTCAGAACATGCATCCAGATTCTTTCATGTGCCCAAATTAGACTTTGAAGCCCTTTAGTCAGAGATTGTCTTTTTATGCTTCATTACAGCAAACTATGGCCAATGCTGATTTTATATGGAAGCCACCATAAGGTTCTTCTGTAATAAACTGACCCAAGAGCATGAGTAGAAAAGTAAAAAAACATCTTCCCCGCTCCCCTCTCCTCCAGCTTAAATCCATTTCACTTTAAATTAATATCGTACTAACCAGTACAACCCAACAAAGTACAGTGGCAGGACCGTGCTGACTCCCAGCTGCCTGGTAATTCTTGGTTCTGGAGAAGAGATATTCCTCTTGGTCAGTTCTTCCACTAGTAAGCCCATCGGATTTACAACTTCCCAGATCTCAAACAGGTCTTTTCCAATCAGCTGGGGAATAAAAAAGTCCTATACAAGAATATTTAGAAGTTACAATTAATAGAAGAGATAGTGAAGGCTCTAGCTTCTGGTGTCTCCTAATAAAAAAACAATATGAAGAGGCCATAAAATAGCTGACAATAAATTGCTGAAATGAATGATGGAACTGCCGCAGTGCTCCATCACAGCTAAGCACAGCTAACCAGTGTTGTTATGCTTGGCAGCTCTGGTTCCCATTTAGCCACTGACAGGATGCACGCCTTGGGCAAAGACAACTGCCGAGTCCTAAAGCAGGACCAGGAGGAGTTACCAGAACACTTGTGCACAGCTCCGAGCACGAGGCTTGCAGCTCAGCCCTGCTTCCAGGCATGAAGCTGTACATCAGAAGAGTTGGGCAAACATGTTGAAGGGAACACGCAAACCCATGGGATTTTCACCTGTTCAGATCACTCTCTTGCCTGACTGCTGCTTGCTCTGACAGACACCTCTCAAGTCTTGATTCAGAAGTAAAATGCTAACAAACATTTCTCCATTGCAAAACTAGAAATAAGTGAAAAGGCTGACTGAAAGGACAGTATCCGCTACGCTGCATTTTAACTGAACATTTTTGTTCCACCTGAATATGAGGAAGAACTTCTTTACCTTGAGGGTGACAGAGCACTGGAACAGGCTGCCCAGAGAGGCTGTGGGGTCTCCTTGTCTGGAGACATTCAAAACCTGCCTGGACACAATTCTGTGCAACCCACTCTAGGTGAACCTGCTTTAGCAGGGAGCTGGACTAGAGGACCTCCAGAGGTCTCTTCCAGCCTTGACCATTGTGCGATTCCGTATGAAATCTCTTTGGATGCTTGCACTCCCAAATGCAATACCTACGAATTCAGCCTCTGCTCTATACAAAATGTTTTTTAAAAATAGAAGATACATCTCACCCAACATGGAATAACTTCATTCTTTGACAGTATACTGCATGGCATATACGCTTTCCCTTAGCAAGTGTCAGCCAATAACAAAATATCACCAATATAAACCAGAAGGATATGATTTTATATACCTGACCAGCCTGTGCTTCTGAAAGAAAAAACCAAAAAACGCTCACAATCTCAAACCCCCAGTAAACCTCGACCTGACCACCATCACCAAGCAGCAGATCTCATTGTTAAATTGTCTTTGACAATACCTGTAACAACTTCTGCCAGTCTCCCTGGATCTCTGCCCATCAAGGTACAAGACAGTATTTCATTTCCCCCTCCCCTTTTCCCCCCCTGTAGATTCTGTAGCCCATGGATGTTACTGTCACCAGTACAAGACCAGATGATAAGTAATGTCTTACCCTGACAAAGATCCCTGTTTTCTCAGGCCCGCTACTATCAAGCAAGGCTCCTATTACAGCAAAGAACGTCCTCTGTAGCACATCTGGTGGGACGGGGAACTCTTTGCAAAGTGTTAAGTCCTGTATAGACAGGTTTTGAGCCACATAAGAAACAAGTTCCTGGCTGGTAAGAAAATCAACAAGTGCTTCTACCCCCTTTGCAGGTAAATCTGGGTAGGCACCTTCAAAGCACCGCAGCAGGTAAGCACGTGAAAAAGACATCCCCTGTTCAGCGAGTTTACTGTTATCTTGTAGGTTAAGAGCAACCGATCCTTCGTCTAGGCCAAGTTCTCGGCGCCTGGCCTCCTCGCTTTCAATGTAACAAGAATTAACAAATGCAGTCTTAAGAAGATCCAAAGAAAAATTTTCATGCAGCCGGTGGCTAAAAGCTTGTATCTCTGCATGGTAATCCCAGTTGGGCTGCTCTGATCTACAGATGTGGAAAAGAAAACAAATTCAGAAACAGAACAAGCAGTTACCCATACTGCGGGCATCGTGCCTTTCCGGTGATCGAAAGGAAATGAAAACCTGAATTGTTTCTGAAGATCAAAACTAGTATGGAAACACCCCGGCCTGTGGCGCCGCCGCCCGCCCGCCCGCCACAGGGCCCCGCCGCCACCGGAACGCTGCGCCAAAGCCCGGCCACAGGCCGCTCACCCGGCCCCGGTCCCCCGCCCGCTGCAGCCCCTCACCCAGCCCCGCCGCCCGCCCTCTCCTCAGGGCCGGGCCCGCTCTCACCGCCGCCGGGCGGGCGCCTCCAGCCGCTGCTGCTCCAGGTAAGCGCGGAGCCACCGCTTCTTCTCGGGGGGCGACAGCATGCGGAACCTCAGGCCGGGCCTCGCTCCGGCCCCGGCCCCGGCCAGCAGCCGCCGCGACGCCGCCAAGAGCAACCGGGTGGCCATAGCGGCGGGTGCGGTGGCGGAAACCCGCGGCCGCTCGCTGCGGGCAGGGGCGGGAACAGCCCCCCGGCGGCTACAGCTCCCGGCGGCCGCGGTGCGCGCTGGGAGGGGCAGCGGCCGCGGTGCGCGCTGGGAGCGGGCGCGCTGTGGCGCCGCCGTGAGGCGCGGAGGTCTCGCCCGCCCTCGGCCGCCGGGGCTGCCAGCAGCGGGGCTGAGGGACGGCCCGGGGTCCCCGAGAGGAGCCGCGGGCCGGTGTGTGATCTGGCAGCGGCCGGGCAGACCAGCGTCGCCCGCCGAAGGTGCGCGAAGCACGGGGCAGTGAGGCTGGGGACTCTTCCCGCACCGAGGCCCGCCCGGCGGGGCCGCCCCTCCCGGCTGGGGCAGCCGGAGTCCCAGAAGCGAGAACCGCTGCTCGGGCTTCTCGACAGTTTGGTTCCCTTAAAAGCAGCTTTACCATCTCCTGTTACCTGTACAACTCTTCATAACGTCTGCAGTAGCTCCAGCTCCGTGGGTTCATACGGTACACCGTCAGCTTAAAGGCTGCGGTATAAAATCGATAGAAGCACAGCGAATGTGCAAAGCAGGCCCTTCCCTTCGCAGCGACTTCATTAAAAGGTACACGTTTGTATTGTTCACGGATGTTTGTATCATTCAGGGTAAGAAAACACGCGCAGCAAATACCCCAAAGAGCCGGGGCAGTTGCACAACCCCAGTGAGCAAAGCTCCAAAGGCCACACACCACGGGCACTGCGGCACGGCGTGTGGAGTGGGGCCGGCAGCCCACGCAGGAGCACCCAAGCCACCCCGCACCGGGCCCGGTGCTCCACTGAACTTGACAGCACAGGGAACGTACCAGAGCAGTGCCCCTTACCCGGGGCTCGAAATCCTCAAGGCTGCTCAGGCTGCTGCCGCCTCAGCCACCTGTCCTGCGCGGGCGCTGCCCCAGCGCTGCCGAACCCCAGCGCGCAGCCACCCGCCAGGGCCAGGGGCTTCCTCAGCGCATGGGTGTCCCTGCACGGAGGTAGCCCCGGTCTGGCTCTGCGGCCTCTGCCGCTGCAGGGTGAGCTGAGGACATCGCTGAAAGAGGCCCCATGTCCTTCTCTTCCACAGCCGTTGTGCATCATCATCTCTTCACCCGCCTGCGTACTTCTAGAACCCAGAAATGGTCCTGCGCAGTGGTCTAGGTCTAGGAAAGGTGCCCAGTGTCACACAGTGACACTGTATTAGTTGTTTCATACACCCCGAGGGAAGGGGCTGTGGCTGCTAAAGCACCGCACGGGAGTGGAAGCGGCAGCTGCAGCACAGAGGCCGAGGTCTCCCCAGCACCACGCACGGCTCAGCACTCCCTCAGGCAGTATCTACCAAAAAAGGTGGTGGGTCTGGGGCTGGACAAGGGATGTTTAAACTGACCACAGAACGTGGGGACCCCAGGCTAGCTTCCCGTACCTGCGTGTGTACCACACGCACCAAGAACAGTGCCACAACACACAGGGGACGGTAGCCTGCAGCAGGCTATTGGATGCCCACCGATTTTGAGTTGTTCAGTCCATCATCGTTACTTACTTCAAAGACGGACAGTTTAGATGAACCCTCAAATAATTTTTCTTAAAATAATATTAAACAATGGTTTGAGTTTTCTTGTTGAGAGTTTTATTAAATATACTACATCAGTATCTTTTACTCCATAATATTTTATCACTCACAGACTGACTTGCTTAAAAATGTATTTTATAGAAAAACATCTGCAAAATTAAAACTAAAAAAAATACATATTAATTACACACCTCTGGACAATCTGCATGTTAGCAAAGAATTCCTTTTATTATTTGACCTGAACATGTGCTTAAACAAGGAACATACTCATGAAACAAGACACACTCCTTGAATATGGCACACCTCAAATTACTCAGACAAAAGAAACTAGTGCAATCACGTTTAATTGCATCTAACAACAGAACAATAAAAATTACTTTCTATTCTTTCCAAAGCCATTCCATTTGTTTTCTTCCCACCACAACAAAACATCCAGTGGTTATTCCTGTAGATTGCTGTCCTTACATTGCATGAAGCAAACTTCATATCGGCTGATCCGTATTTACACTGAAGCATGCAAAGGAGGATACTGCAAGTATTTGCAATGCAAATCTATTAAATACATTATAACTGAACAACAAGGTGTCCCTTTAACACTGCAATTCTATAGCCTTTATCTGTGGTGGAAGTTTCCAGTGTATGAATTATAAAACAGCATACAATTCAGAAACAGAAAAAGAATTTTGCAAATTGTTTGTATTTTCAACTACTAAATCTTTCCAAGAGCTGTGTCTAACGCCGAAACCAAAGCCAGCTGTTGAGTAGCCAGAAAGCTACAGTAATCGAATACATGATCATTTCCCTTTTAGCACGCTCTTTGTTTTCTTCTTCCAGAAGTTGTAGGCGACGATTAAGTTTGATTATCTAAAAATAAATAAAGGCTTTTAATACTTCATTAAAAGTTGCCAGACTTTCTAGAAGCTTCTGAATAGCCATACAAAATTAGTATCTCAGACAGATGGATTTTAAACACTTGATAATTTGACTTTCTATCTTCAGTCACTAACGATCAGATCTTGCTGGTCTTAATAAGCAGGAACAGAAATGGAGTTGGACTCCCGAGATTCCCAGAACAATACAGGATACGTGAGGGCAGTCCAGCAGGGGTACAGAGAGGATCCCTCACCATATCTGTTATGGATACCTTTGCAGCCACATAGAAAACCTGTTCTTCCATTCTACTGCTACAGCTTTTTCTTAATATTATGAACTGCTATACTTCACATACCTGTCTTCTTAAGGAAGCAGCATCTACCACTGTCATGTCGTCTGGTGTTCCATCAAGCGTAGTATCCAAGTTGGAAAGACCATATCTATCAAATAAGGCAGATAGCTTAGCTGTCGCATCCATGCAAAGATAAGCAAGTACCATATTTTATCAGCATTCTAGTAGATGTATTTTTTGGTGGTGATGGAGAGAAGAATTATAAAACTTTTCCCCTAGCTTTTACAGAGTTGTCTGTTTCAATAGGATCCCAACTGAATAAAGCACAGACTCATATGAAGTGGGTAACTTCTTGCTTGCATCTGGGTTTATTGCTCTCCTAACGTAAATATTTTTTAAGGTTCTCCACATAGACAGACTTCTTGCTGTCACCTGGTCTCTCATAAGACTGCTTCCAGTTATTTAATTGATTAATGAAACCTGAAAATCACCTGAGCTAAAATGCAAAAGTTGCAAGAGACCTGGCAACAGATCAGAAATAACCAAATGAAAACTTGGAAAGAATTGGGTGTCTTATGCTTGGTATATACTTAAATATACCAAGTGGACACCTACTGAGATTAATGATCTCAGTCACATTAATCTCAGTACTTCTGGCAGAGAACCTTGCAAATAAGGAGTCTAGTGCAGAGTCACTGCTTGCTGAACCTTGCATGCATGAGAAAGTTTGTTCCCAGAGCACCTCTCAGTTTTCTTAATGTAGCAATTCAGAGAAAGCATTATTCTAACTCCAGGGCAAGTTAATTAATTATGGCACATTTATTATCAGTTGGAGAGTGGCAGAAAGTCTACATAAAGTATGGTTTTGATCATCCAAATGCTACCTCTTAACCAGATTCTTTTCTAACCACTAATAGGTAAAAATAGTTCCTGATGCTGCACCTACCGCTGAGTTTCTCACTTCCCGTCTTAAAAACTCAGTTTCCAATATTAGTTCCCTTTGACTCACTTTCTCATTAGGACATACAAACAACTACTGCAAGCAGCGTAGGAAATTGAACAGAATTATATCAAGGCTACTGAATTCACAACAAAATATACCTAAAAGAATGTTCAGCATTTTATGACAGTTAAAGAAGTCAGCTTCGACTACTGTGAATACCAACTAGAATTCCTGAAGCTTGCAGAACGCACTGAAGTGCAGACAGTATTTTGCACTGCATGCTCCCCATCACTTCCAGCAAAGTTCTATAGAACGTCCTCAGCTCTAGCAACATTCTCGTCCCACCCCAACAGATAAATTATCAAATTTTTCCCTGTATCATTGTTCATTAATATGTTTTTTCTAAATTAAGAATTGCTGTCTCTAGATGAGAGTTGCGTTAGTCTGGATTTAGGTAACAATGAGATCCTTGAGCAACACTGTATAAAAGATAGGAAGCCAATTACGTTTTGATCTGTGGATTTTTGGGTTGAAGGGTACACAGGGAGAGGGAAACCTTCTCTAGGTGAGATCAGGATAAAAATAGCTTTTAGTAAGGGAACAGTCAAATAAGCAATTGTCTGTCCACAGGGTCATAGCTGCTTTTAAAACACAGTACGGAGAAGGAAAAAAAGTTTTGGAAACTCTTTTTGTTAGGAAAAGGTTCTTTCATTAAAGATATTATTAATTTTTATTCTGAGGAGACTTCAAACATTCACTTAACTATAATTTATGCTATTTACTACTTGTAGTTCTTCCAGTTTGGGCAATATTACAAAGATTTAAACTGTTGCATTTTGGGTTGTTTTATTCTCCTCAGTGCTGTGAAGCCCACATTGCTAACTCAGCCAAGTTATTTTAAAATAAACCTAAGTTAATTGTAAAACAATTTGAATATGTCTACTACTGAAAAAAAGTCTGAAGCTTTGCGTGCACACACACACAAAAAATAATCAGCTTTTCCTTACTACTACAGATCTCCTGAAATCCAAAGAAATTTCTGAGGAGGGTCTTTTTGTAGCCATATTTTATTTGTAGTAGATGGTAAAAAAAATAAGAAAATTCCAGGAGAATCACAGCATAATTGTTCCTCATCATCTCTTGGGAAAAGCAGAGAAGCTAATCATTTCAGTGAGATGGGCACACCTCCCTCCCAGGTCACATAAATTTAACATAAAGTCACAGTATATCACTGCTGCTCTACCAACTTTCAAACCATTGCAGGTATTAAATCAAGAGGGCTACCAGCAAAAAAATCCCTTGAGATAATCTCTTGGACCATTACAAAAACTGAATTCCTGAGTTAGGGAAGAATCACCAGCTTGAATCCAGTGTCTACTTAAGCACAAACGTAATCTTCATTTCGATGAAAACACAGAAGTGTAGTGGCAAAGAGGAATGACAGATGTGGAAGGGACTATGTTTTTTTCCTTCATCCTCACCATGAGATTATGTGTCAATCTTATATTCAGTTCCACTGAAACTACGTCAATCTGCCAAGATAACGGCAGTGAAGAGGCACCCAGCTACAACTAACAATCACAGGCACGTTACTAAGAGCACCTGGGCAAAACGAGGTGATGCAAGGCCAAATTTTCTAGCAATAAAAATACAAACTTACTACTAAATAGAAAATACTTGAAGTATACTTCTAATGTAATTTAAAAGCCTCCCTGCACACATCACTTTGAGTCAGAATGCTGCAGCACGTTGTATCTATTAGACAAGTAGGGTCTTTGCAGGTGACTTGGATGGGTAAGAAATAAAAGCCTCTCAAGAGTTGAGAGGGAGGATAGAAATGAGCATTGTGTTTTAAAATAAGGACACTGGAAATAGGGAAACAGAAGCCTGGATTTCAGAATCTAAATTAGTGGATCATGACTAACAAAAAAATACTCTTTACCTGGTGTTGTCGTGATGAGGGTTAGAGGAAGTGGTAGCAGCTGACCCACCACGCAACACTGGCCTACAGCAGGGTTTTGCAGACAGAAAGCACAAGACAGAAACAGGAAATGACAGAGATAAAAGGTAAAACACACAGAAAAAAGGAGCATCAAAATACTTCCACGTATATTGTATAATGTTTCAATGCAATAAATACCTATTTATTTTATTGTACATTGCACTTTGTATTTCTTTTATTCTAAATTAATCAATTCTTAACGTTTACTCAGCTAGGACATGCAGGCAAATTTTTCATGATAAAGCTTCAATTATGGGAGACAAACTGCTGGAACAGAGATTTGGGCAGAGGTTATTTGCTTTATAAAATAACCATGGGAAACTTCAGGTTTGAAAAAAAAACAACTCCTCCCAAAAACAAACAGTCCACCCAACAACAATGGGAGAAAAAAAATATGTATCTACACATACTTATAAAAGCCTTTTAAATCATCCTCTCCTCCATCTAGGGAAAAGGTAGGTTTGTCTTGTCTTTATACATCTATCCTAGCTGTAATTCAGAAAACCCGGGCTAGTAGCCTAAGGACCATATCAAGTCCAAAGAGAGGTAGATCACTCCAGGAAGAAGTGACTAAAATGTTCAAGTAGATGATATGAACATCCTTACAAGTGCTGCTTTTTCAATTTCTTTTTTTTTTTTTTTTGTTTTTTGTTCTTTCTCGGCAGAAAGGAAGAAAAGGTAGAGCTTTTTAAGTTGCTGCAACTACATAACATACATTAACTTTGCAATAAGCAGTTACTGTGTCCCAGTTTACAGAAGACACGAATACCAGCAGTACCGTCTGACAAAGCTGGTACTATGTGTTTTCAGTACTTCTGCTAATGAGGCATTAGTGCTCCACATCTGTGATGTGTAATACCCTGTTCAAGAGCCTGAAACCTTTTTTTCAGTTTCTTCCATTTTCCCAATGCCAACAGGAGGTACTCGTACCATGCATTTAACCCATGTATACTACAGGCTATAAAATTAAAGACAAAGAGAATCTAGGTGTGAAGATCTTTACAGCAGTACATGTAGGAGGCGGAGACTTGGTGCTGAGGTGGCTGGGAGATCACTGTGGCTTGGCCTGAAAATGAGCAAGAACCATACAAAAATATCACAACCATTGGTGTTTCATTTAGGATCAGGATCTAGGAGCCTTAGCAAACTCTGCTACCCAGTACAATACTTACTGGGACTGGGTCCTACTGTAATCGGCATCCTAAGTGCATACCACAGTGTTCTTCCATCTAGCACATAAAATAAGCCAGCATGATGTGTTTTACAAAACAGAAACCCCCATTCCCCGTACATACAAGCAAAGAATATTCTTACCTAAATGTGTAAGGCCTTGCAGAAAGTTATCAAAGAAGGTATTCCTATTTTTTAATCAGAGAAATAATTCAACTAGTCTAAAGTCTTGTCTGTCAGATGCTAGAACTAAATACTTTGAGAAAGTATAAGAAACCCAGCAAAGAGCAGCTATGGAAAAGGTCACAATTTCATGGTGCACACAGGTCACCTTTTAATTAATTAATGGGCAGACATGTGAACACCAGCTTGTCAGTATCCACTGTGCCAGCAGGCACTTCCCACGCCATCTGACATTTGGATTTTGTGTAATGAGAATCACAGGTCTCAAACGCTCTCTGAACTCTTGGCCTCTGTGGTATTTGCAGCAAGCAAAGTTTTCTAGCTGTTGTAGAACTAATCAAAACTAACTAATTCACACTACCCTTCGCAAGGAAAGCCTGGGGCTTGGAGGTAGCTGAGGGCTGCAGCAAGGAAAAAACCTGGAGCACTCTGGGATCTATGCAAATCAGGAACTTAATCCAAACTAAAGGCAGGTCTTTAATCCCACTTCCCAACACAGCCAGGCTGTTAAGAAGCTGCACATGATTTCTTCCTTTTCTCTGCAGTTCACATCTTGTTTCATTACAGGTGGACCCAAAAGGATCACCCTGCCTCTCCCACACTTTTTACTTGCTTGGTTTTATACATCAACAAAAAAATTCATTATATAGATCACAGTGGCCTCAAAACTGAGATCACCCAAAATCAGCAGCAAGTGTTTTGGTAAATACAGAATGCACAAGTGTAATATAGTTAAGCTATTAAATACATGGCCGCCTTTAAAAAACTGAGTAAGAGCACATTTAAACTTTGAATTTTCTGGCTTCTGCTGCCAATTCCATCCTAAACATTAACACATGATCAGAAGAAGCCGTAACTCTGAGGTCAAGTATACTCAGCTCTTAACTATTTCACTGCAAATACAGCGGCAGCCTGAAACACGAAGGGAATGCACAGTAATACAATTTAATGACAGTGGGAAAACAGGCAATAAGGCGGTGACCAAAGGAATCTGGTCTGCCTTCCGCTGCTTAGAACAGAGCATGCAATGGAAATACCACAGTAACGATGATCGTAAACACGTGGTCTGGGAGGAAAACAACAAGATGTGGACTATCTAGGCATCTGGGTCCAGCTTCCATCATTTCCGTGCGTGCACCCAGGGGACGGAGGCAGAGAAAACAGCTGTGCTCTTTGTGCAGCAGAGAAAGCAGCTGTGTTCGTTCACCTCTCACTGCACTTTAAAACACCTCTGGAAATCTCGGAAAGGCCGTAAGAATGGGCACCAGGACTTTATGGACATGTTCTGGGCATAAACTGGGTACGCAGCTCAGCTTCCAAAGGACAGAAAGGACTGGGGCATTGAAGAACCGGTGACCAGAGGAAAACTGCTTTCCTTGCTTGTCTCAGTGTTGTGAGCGGTTACTTCCATAAAGCGATAGGCTACTGCTTTGCCCAGGCTCCTACATATTTGCAGACCTATTTAATTTTCTTCTGAACTATATTATTCCAATCTGAAGTTATATGTAGCCCTCTTCAAAGGTCTTAACTCACATCCCATTTTATTTCTACCATGAAAAATATCATTAACTTGCTCAGTGTAAAAAGTGATCTCGTAGCACCTCAGGATATGATTATATGGGTGAAGTTTGTTAGAAAGGGCTATTCTGATTAAAGGAAATAGCAGTAAGTTTCCATACGTTTTTACCCTAAATAAAAAGGCACTGACCCAAAAGTATTGACCCAAGAGATGAAGAACAGTTCAGATAAAGCACAGATTTCAACACAACTCTATTCAGATATGAAATTGCCTTTTTTCCTGCGTTTAAGACAGCACTAAAATCTCCTTAAATGCAGGTTGTTGGGGTTTTTTTTTGGGCAGGGGTGTTCTGGGTGTTTTTTGCCCAGAGCATAAAAGATCAGTCTTTTAAAAGACACTAGGTACAGGCCCTACAGTCACTTGACAGAAATTGAAACAGAAAAATGGTTAGAACTGGGAAACAAAACTGACCTATTGTCCTCGTCCAAGCTGAAGGAAATGCAAGAGTAAACAGACAGTGTAAACAGTGATAATTAAAATGTTGCCCATTTAAATAACCTATTATGCGAGCAGTGCTGGCATAATTCATTATCTGCAGCAGTACCATCAGCACCTACCGTTAGCAGTTTTCGTAGATTGGAAAATATTTTGAGGGGGAAAAAAAAGAAAGGCAAGCCATGAAACATGTTAAAAATATTTCCAGTGAGTAATACATAGTCAGATCTTGTTCATTTTAAAAGATCTCTTCTAGTATTAAGCATAAAATATTAAAAGAGAGAAGGTTTTAAGATAGAAAGCGCATTACACAGAGCAAAAGAACAGAGTGCAGGTTTGCAGCAATTTAAAATGAACAATATTTTGCAACCATGCAAGTGGATCATCCAAATTTCACATTCCTACGCCAGCTGTAGAGCAATGATGGGTATCTAAAACCCAGCCACAAAGAATACACTTTCACCTTCTTGACAGGTTCATTATTTTGGCATCTATTTGTTCACAGGTGACTAGAAACAGGTTTCCCATTTCTTCTAGCAAGTTCACTAAGGACACCTCAAAAATCAACCCAAACCAGGAAGAATAATGCAGCTTTTGAAGGATTCAGAACCCTAGAAATTTTCTGATAATTTAAGCAAGTTGAAAGTGCATGTATGCATATGTGTGTATTTTCCAGAATCCAAGAAAACATGGGCAAGAACTTGCCTAATGGAAACCAGGAATACAACCTGCTACTTTCGCTGCAGACGGGGGAAAGAGCTAGAATTTCAGTCTATATTTTAACAAGGACTCTTGGCAAAGTATCCGTAAGTGCTATTATTCACAGACAGCAGAATTCCTCCTTATCTGGGAGCTTCAATTTTGTAAAACAAAAAAACCTTGTAACTCCATCTGGGTTTTAAAACTGACATGGAAAAAAGGCATTGCTGTCCAGCTGTTGACAGGCATCAAAATTTTAACAGCTACAGCCTGAAATTTCATAGGATTAAGTCAGGGTTAAGTACCCAATTTGCAGAATTTCAAGGGAAATTATGCAGCTAATTTCTTTTCGGTTTTTTTGTTTGTTTGATTGATTTTTTAAGTCCCAGTTTAAGAACACAAAAGCCAGGAAGACTGGAGTTCTCTACAATTCAGGCATATTAATATGGGCATTTATATATTGTCAGGTCAGCAAACATGGTGAGCTACAGGAGGTGCCAGTTCGGAAGGTGACGGCAAACACACAGACATTCACAATAAGATTGGCTTGAGAGTCACATTCTATTACCGAAACAACTAGAAAGCAAATCATTTAACTTCACACTACAAAACATTAAGAGTGCTGCTGGGATATTCGCAGCCAGAGGCAGGTGGCAAATTTCAAAGAACTTGCTCACACAAGCCACCCTGAAGGGCTGCAGGAGGAACGTGCAGTTTCTCCCAGTGTTCTTGCCAATTATCTCCTCTAATTGGACCTCTTGGCAAACCCCAGAGGTCTCTGCTAGCCCTACACTAGAGACTAACTGTGTGCAATTTTTACCTGAACCTCTGTGCTAGCATACTATTGAAATGAAAATTGCTTTTGGCAAATTAACCTTGCTATTACTAGTCTTTATGAATGTTTCTATAGCGTTAGACATGCCGTTCTTGTAACGCTTAGAAGTGCCAAATCGACACAGTCCATGGATACATCAAGTGGGCAGAACTCCACCGATGAGAATGGAAATACCATACAATGATTGCCCCGAGGATTGTTTTGGCTCATTACCTCTCAAACTATCAACTTCTCCATAAAAACAGAGACAGCATTAATCAGAGGAGCAACCAGCTTCTTGGTATACATTGCCTTTCTTGCTCTCAGCATCCAGCAAAGTGGTCACCAGCAGTCATGTATCAACCAGAGACTATTCCCAGTATAAACTGAAACAGCCTAAAGTCTTGACATGTTTTATCAAAAGCAGTGTCTGCAATGCCTTGCATCGTATTCTACCCTGTTTCTGGACATTTGTTTTAATGTTTTATGACAACATCAGCCCAATCTTATTGATTTGCACCACTGCTCACCGACAGAAAAGCAGGAGACGAGGCTAGTAAGTTTGCAGGCTCAGGGTCAAGTATTAATTGCAGAAAACACTGATAATCTGGGAACACTTCCTATTTTTTTACTTGGAAGGAAACCAAAACAATGCTATATTTGACTGAAACAGAAGCATTTTGAAATGTGAATTTTGGACAATTAAATTGCTTATGAATAGTGAAAGCAAAGGAAAGCAAAAGCAAATAATTTCATCTCATTATTTCATAAACAGAAACCAAACTCCACTAAAAAGGAGAAAAGAAGGGAAAAAAAAAAAGGCAGCAAAAGCTGGCAGAATCAGTGACAACCAATCACCTGCGGTTTTCATCCAGCACATCCAAGACCTGCTGGTAAGCCCTACGAGTGGAAGACTGGATAAACGACAAAATGCCACGAGCAGAGTAAAGATTAGTTCCATCTTCAGGTAACATATTGGGAGGACAGACACGAGCCTGTTGCAGTGATGGTGTCACACTGTTCGTACAAGCATAGTAAATGAAGAGAGAAATACTATAGTCAGATTTTAAATTAAAAAAGCTTTTCAAATAGACCCCATTCCAAAATGCTTATTGCTTGCTTTTGGTTTACCCTTCTCCCACCACTATAAGGTAACACTCCCAAATTCTAGTACCGTAGGGATCATGAGCTACATTTGTGTATATTCTTTAGAAATAAACACAAGTAAAAATCCAAAACCAGTTTTGATCTGTTACACAAGGTAGCTTTAGAAAGTCCAAGTCCTCACTGACATCAATGAGAGAAGTGTTTTTACAAGCATCAGCATTTAAAAAAAATCCTACACAGAATTTCCTTTCAAAACAGAAGCCTTTTTCCATAAGAAGAACCTCACACAGAGCCTCTTCAACAAAAATTTGTCTTCAAGCTGTGACTAAAGATCAAGATAGTATTTTGATTTGCATGTGAACAAAGTTTAAAGGCAACTGCAAGCAATTCCAAAAAAAAGCACAGAATTCATAACCCAGTGACAACAAATTACATGATCTGACTCTTTGACCATGATGCAAAAATAATACTTAAAATACATGGGCTTGAAACTCAAACATGACCGTTTGGATTATAACAAACCTCATATCTATCAGACAGAAATTAGTTTTGATAAACTGCCTCTGATTTGCTTACATTTCTTTACATTCAACTTGACTTTATCCACATTTTTGTTCACACACATAGGTATTTTTAATATTTTTTTATTTAATCCAGAAACTTTAATTAAAGGCAAGATGCTTTTTTAATAGGAAGTAATTCATATCAATTTACTTGTAAATATTAACACAAATGCAAATGCAGTGTGAGTCACTGTACACTTTAAATCTTGGGACAGTTTTTATTCCATGATTAGCATCCATCATTCAACACATTTCCTTGCCACTTGTGCTTTGATCCAACACTTTTTGGATTTAGAATGCCAATCTTCCTGCCTTTGGCATTTTTAAGAAATCAAGCAAAGCATTACTGGCTGAGTGCTTAGAAGCTGGTTTGCTATTTAGATAATGTCTAGATGGGTTGTAATTCTATGGATGCTCTTATTTTGAATATAGTTGCTCTGTAACTGGCCGGCACTAAGATCACAAAATTGAGTAAGAAAGAGAATTCAATTGAAAAGGCAGAGTCAAAGCACATTACATGGATGCCACTTCACCCACACAAGAGTTCAGCCATCCTGTGCTTCAAAAGACTTGCAAAGAGAGCAGTGGCTGGTGTTTAACTGATACTGGTCATTCATTATTACCTGAACTGCAGGTATTGTTTCATGCTCCTGTAGAGTACATTTGGACAAGAGAAAGTAAAAGGGAGGAGGAACACCTGTGCCGCTTCTTTACAGCTTTAATCATTCTCCAAGACTTGTAGAATCCATCTTTCTCATACTTACAATGACTTCTACTTTGCAATCAATGGTAGTGGTCACACCCACACCTATTACTCTTACGTTGCAGTGGAAATAGCAATGTTCACTAGAAAAATATCCAGAAGCAGGGGCAAGTATGGAAATATTGCCACTAAAGGGAATTTGTGAGAATTTCTGCTCCTTTGTGGATTTGCTGGCTTGAAGCAAATGAGGGAAGAGCTGCAGGCTTGAACTTGTAGTATGTTTTACATTAAAAGTAATTTTTCCTTCATTTCCTAATACATTTCCTAAAATTTCCTAATAAATCACTTCAGAGATTTATGGCATAGGCTGAAAGACAGCTTAAAAAAAAGGTAACAAACAGTATTTAGACATATTGCAATCTAGAAGATCTTGTGGAACTCCTGCTGTCCAGAATGATATTACTATGCATACCACAGTAATGTTATTTGCATACAAATTTTCTGTAGATACCGAAAAAAGTCCTAAGAAACTATTTAACTAAAACTGTGCTAAATTCTCTAGAAGGACGTTACATGTGCTGATTAAATGGGAAGTGTACATAATAAGGAAAAAATCAAGGCAGACTTCACAACTAGGTAATTCCTAACCCAGTGGTCTAGACTCTGAACTACTTTATGCTTGTCATTTTCAAGGTGGCTTGTAAGAAAAGGCAGTTTCAAGAGATCACTTCATTCATTTTAAGACATTATTTAATTCTTATGTAAAAGACTATTTAGTTTCTTAAACTATTTAATTATTTAAAATCTATTTGCTCCTGGATACGAGCTAAACTGCACAGCTACATGCAATTACTCAAACTGTCTCCACAAAAGCTATTGCTAATTTTAATAACCTTCCAAAGTGCATTGTTTGAGAAAGACCTCTCTCTTCCTTTCTGTCTGAAAGCGAGAGTATTCTTTGAAGGGCTCAAATGTCAGGATTAAGGAATATGGGAGGGGAAAAAAAGGAAAAACAAGCCAAATTTTTCTTCTATTTTCCCTTTTCAGGATTCAAAATTATTGTCCTGTACATGTGGTAGTCCTTTGGACTATGTCAGAGACCATAGAGAAGAAATATTACGGAGCAAATAACTGAATATAAACCAGTCAAGATGACTTAAGAGAAGAATCTCTAACATAAGGATAATTCTTTAATATTTAGTACGGTTACTTATCATTACACATTGTGGCTCTCTCCCTTCTCTCCTGCATTTCTAGTTAAATGGTCTTAGTCCTAGGTATAATTTTGTTTCGAATTTCTGAAAAGAATTCTTATATACAGCTCCAGCCACCTATTTGAGCACTCCCTGGTTACAAACACCAGTCAACTGCAGAGTCCAAAACCAAAACAAGCAACATGGAATTACAGAAAATACTATGGAAGAGCACAGTAACATTCCACTACATGCAGAGTTTTTAGTTTAGCAGTAAGTTCCCCTAAACCTTCTCAAAGCATTTGTGACGTACACAGGGTTTATTTCAGGTATTTCTCTGACTGACAGTTCTGGAAGTAGCAAATGAAAGGTAGAGATTTAACTGATTAAGGTTACTCTAAGTTCAACCACACAGAAAGACTGTATTCTCATTAAAGACGTGCACACCACCACCCTTCACCCCGTAACTTGCATGAAGAACAGAATTTCTCAAACTGTGAACTGAATTCTCTAGAGAGATGTGTTTTTCTAAGGGAAAGGCTGAAGCAGAAAAAAAATTAAAAGCTGTTCCCTCTTCCATGCATTCTTGGTCGTTTGCTGACTTTCGATGCAGAAGTGGAATCCTTGCCTTCAACATTGGCTGGCAGTGGTCAACAAACAGCTTTGTTTCTCCAGCTGTTCAAAAACAGCCAAAGAACTAAGAATCAAACAAACTAAAGCTATTTTGAAATTTCATTTTTCTTTACAAATCGGTTCTTAGTTTACGATGTCCCTTTCATTTGCTGTCAGGTATTTTTCTGTGTTATTTACACAGGGAAACAATTTGACCAAGTTTGAGAAACCCTGAAGCAAAATTAGAAATCAGACATTCAGAGTAGCAAAGGCTGTTTCAAATTTTATATTCTAAGCTACAGATATTTAGTCAGAAAATTAGTATTGCAGAGAGCTACATAATTAAACACACTCTTGATTTTCATATACCAGGTAACATTTAGGCTTACGTGCAGTCCTTAGTCGAAAGAGGTGACTGGAACCGTGGCATTTTATTTCTTGGGACAGTATCTGATCTGTGCCACCTTGAATAATAATTGTAATCTCTTAAGTAAGCATCCTTATAAATAGCGGGATTGTAATTTAGAGCGCTGTCATTACCGCTACACAGATAGGTAGTTATTGTACAAGCAGGTGCCTACTTGTCTCAGCTTTTTAAAAAGCATTTGAAAATTACTGTCTTTAGTGAACCCAACTCCCGAAAGATTCTCAGATCTGTCTCTGCATGCAACTGGGTGACAAGAAGAGAAAGACAACAGAAAAGAAACAACTATTTGTACCATGTAGAGAACACTGTGATAGGGAGCTCAGCCATGCCTTTCCCTTCCGTCTGACAATCTATTCCAGAATGTTTTATTTTGTCACTTTGTAGGTCAAGCACTGGAATTTTGCACACTACATCTGAACATTTTGTCCAAGGAGGACAACTGTGGCCTAGATTAAAAGTGGAGAATTATAGTCCTAGTTAGAAAACAGAGGGTTTAAAAGGCAGTGCTCTGTGTGCTTCTTCCATGGAGTCTTCATCACGGCATCTGAGCAGACTATCATGTCTATCAGGAGGTTGAATCAAGGAGGTATGAGAAACAAGCAAACAAGCATTAAAAAAAAAAAAAAGGAGGGGGGCATTTTTTTTTATAGGAATTAAATATTTAAAGTGAAACATGGACTCTCTTTCCTATTTGAAGATATGAACTGGAGTCACACAAGCAGAGGAATGAAGAGCTGATCTTTGTCAAGTTAGACTACCATAGTATTTGTTACTGTATAAGCAAACTATTTAGACATCATATGAACTTAAAAGTCAAGCCAGTGCTGATGAAGTAGCAATGTATCATTACAGTAATTAGAACAAAGATTATTTTTTTTAGCCAGCAACACTGGAGATAAGACCTTTAGGAGCAGCTGGTTTCTTAGGTTTTTGTAGCACTGGAAAAAAATAGTATTTCTAGATGGTAAAGAAATTGCAGCGTGATATAAATGAGGTAACAGGTGTACAATTACATTTTCTGTAGTTCATAGAATATATTTGTAGTACAATTTATCTACTTAAATGGTCTAATTTATCAATGAGGAAGTTAAACTTAGCAAACATGCATCACATTTACTATGAAGCTTTTAATAGAAATAGCGGTCCCTGAACAAGGTGATACTCGGTACCATCTGAGGTAGCATAATTTACAAGCAGGCTGGTTTGCTTGTATTGCCTTGTTTTGGGCTATACAGTAACACTTCCACATGGGTAGCTTCTCTAAGTAGCGACCAGTGAAAACAGAACGCCACGTTATCAAGTTTGTTTCTAGAATTACTACTTCTGGATTTATTCACATGAAAATTGTGTATTTTCTCTTTAGTTTTCAGTCTATGTCCTGTGGGCCTAAACTGTGAGGAAACAAGAGCTAAGAGATACCTTCTTCATCAAGTACAAAAGGTTTGGCTTTCCTGCATTTGTGAGAGCTATACAAGTTCCACCACGAATATAGTGTTTTCATAACCTGAACTCCCAGAACATTCTCCTGAGAGTTAACCAGGTACACAGTCACATTCTCTACTTGGAGATTGACAAAACCTGGACCAGGGAGAAATGCCAGACTCAGCATCATGGAGAGTGCCACAGCATGTTCAAAGCGATCTTTTTTTGGCTCATACTGAGTCAGAAGAAGCAACGACGACAGAAAAAGAAGCAGTTTCTAGGAACCAGAGATTTCAAAACAGATATCTATACATGAGGCACAGCATAACTTCTGTCGTAAGAAAACAAGTACTTGGGAGGAAAAAGACAATGAAGTTCTACTAAAATAAGTTAGCTGTGGGTCAGCAAGTGTGGAACACTGCAGTGATGAAAGACAGCTTCTTCCAGGCGGGCAGCAGAGAGCACAGATACAGCAGGCTCAGTATTAGCTAGCTGTTATTTTTCATACAAACAAAAGAGAATAGATTCTGGATCAATCTGAAGTTTACATTATTTTCCTAAAAGGCACTCATAATGGAAACTGCTTGGCATTGGGAGTTTGATTTATCTGATAGACATTATGCAGGCACTAGCATGGGCATCAAGAGAAGAAAACTAATCTCCAGATGTGTCATCTTTTCCTGGCTTTTCTAAAATGATAAACTGAGTCACGCAAGCTACCAGTTATATGTCTGCTGATCACATCCTTTTTAAAAATTTACAGGATTCCAGGTGCGTATTTTATTGCTAAGCCTCTGAATGATTGATAGTAGATTAATAAACTGACAGCAAATAATATTCAGACCATCTAAAACCAGTAATCCTATATGTAGCTACTGAGCAACAGCAACAGCAAAGCGCACAGGTGCGTTTTGCAGATTTAGGATTTTCAGATTCAAGAAGTCCAAATGCTTGTGAGAAATCTGACAGCAACTGGATACATCCAGTCAGAGCTGATCTTACCAGTTTCCCAGATGGCTGACTGGGCAGGCACAGCCCATAACTTTCAGAAGACTAAACTAACCTGGGCAGCACGGACAGTGTGATTTCAAGAAATGGCAAGAATTCATATACCATCTGTTTTTCCTTTAAGTGCAATACATCAGAGACTGGCAAAGCAGAGCTGGTAACACTGAAGGGGTGAACTTTTCCACAAGCAGCTTCCATCCCACGAAGACCACCTATTCCAGCACGCATCGTGTGCAGACTATGAGACAGGCAAGCCAAGGCCATTCCTGAAGCGTAATCTAACAGGACGTAACTGGATGACTGATACTACAGGGAACCTGGGCACTTAGCAGACTGATAGAACATTTGGAGACTGAGCTGATCAGGAGCTTAAGGCTATGAATCCAGTTTTGCCAGCTCGGTGAATATATATGACTCAGCAGACTTGAATACCTAGACATCTGCAATCTATAAGTCTGTATGAACCAAACACCTGATTAAGTAAGAAGAGGAATATATGCAGCAATATTTCTAAGAAGATCTAGAGAAGGAGAATTACAACACGTCTGGAACATGCATCAAAGTACACATCACCAGTTTTAGCCAACCTAACAAACAGGTAGACAGATACATAGTACATGTAGTACCTCCTACTGCCCCTGCCATGAATAGAAGAAAACAGACATTTCTAGGACATAATTAACTTGATCTATTTTGGATGAAAAATAGGTACACCCTAAGTAGGTCATACACTTATTTCCCTCTAGATACAGAAAATTAAGTTTATGGTGCTTTAATTTACATTGGGACAGATTAATTCCATCTTTTAGGTCTTAAATCTAAGATCTTTTTGACAAGGGAGTGTTCTTTACAGTAGCTGTATCAGGGAACTTTTATATATGAGTTTGAAGTGTTACATTGCCAAAACAGTTATCGCTAGGTGGAAAGATGTCACTCAGAATAAACTGCGATTAATCAAAGACTATCATATCTATTAAAAATATACAGACCTGTATGTCTTCAGAAAGCACTGTAAGAATTGCTACCTCAGATGGTAACAACAGATGAAGCTTCCAAATCTAAATGCTACTTGCCATTTTGGTCTCAAAAGATTAAGAAATATACTCACAGATTCCAATGCATTAGAGTACACTGCCACTAAAGGAAAACTACTTATTCTAATATCTATGAGGAAATACGTATATTCTTTCTTCTAAGAATGAAAATCATTACAGTATCAACAGTGAGAGAACCTGAACATTTAGATGCACAAAGAACTCAATTTCCTGAAAATTCGGGGGGGAAATATTATGCCAGCTCAGAATCTGATAAATCTCCTGAAGTAACAATTCACAGTAACTGGTGAAACCAACTGTGAGCCCACACACTCCCACCTACCCATCCACTGCAAGAAAATACTTCACAAGTGAGTCACCTCACTAAACAAAAAGCAGAGAAATTAAGAAAAATGCTGGCCTTATAATATATAAAATTATGCAGTTGCCACAACATACAAAATATTAGTTGGAAAAAACAAATAACAAGGCGATAAGGAACAAAGTTGTGTGTCTGGAGCGCACCCTGTTGCTCTACTCACATGGAATCGTTTCGGGCCAGCTGGCCATTCTGTCGGGTGGCGTTTTCGCTCATGGAACGTTCTCTCTTCAGTCTTCCCACTGAGCGGACCTGCATGAAAAAGGAGAAAGAGGGAGATAGAAGACAGGGAATTCCACAAGGCACCTAATAACTTGCACTGGAGATTTGTAAGTTAGATCTGCCCTCAGACAGAAAGGCTTTTTCATGGTTTCCACAGTGATTAGAAGGAAAACAACTGATGACAGGATCTGATGTTGGTACATGTAAAACCAAGGTCCAAACTTATTGGAAGTCATGTTATCTATTCATGTGATCTGATGCCACAAGTATCAACCAACAGAATTTTGAATACTGTGTTTAATATTACTTCCTATCACCAGAGATAAATATATTTCTACTGTATTTTATGAGTCTATAGGATATGCAGCTTCATAAATATTTTTCAGCTTTTAAGATGTCAATTACCATCATCCACCTGGATGCCAATGTTACACCATTCTTTCAAGACAGTTTTCAGAGTTTTGTTAAAACTCACTAATTCTATGTGATGCTCTATCATCTGGCCGTGAATTCCAAAGGTTAACGATACATGTTAAAAGAATCTTAGTTTGTTTTTTGATAACCTGTAAACTAAAGTAGATCTGCAGCACAGTAGAGAAATCATTGGTCATTTCACCTTCTTTATTAGAATGCTTCTCAACTAAGGAAAAAGCAAAGTAAGTACTAGCCTCTTCATTCTGAGGTGTCTGCTGTGGAGGTTTTTCTAGGTCCAAAAAATCTAGCGGTCGATCACTAAGAGAAATAACACGGGGAGGAGTTTTCAGTGCCAGTGGTTTGAATGGAGTAGACTGAAGAAGGTCAAGGTCTGGTGGTCTGGAAAGTGGAATGTCTTCACTATTACCTGCAAGAACATCAGTTGTCAATGGAAAGCAAGCAGTTCTAATGTCCAAGGGCTAATTCTGAAGTTCAAAAAGATATCACATCAGTTACTTCCCCTGACTATGCCAAATAATTAAGTATACCTTACTTTAACAGAGCTCATATGTTAAAAACTATGGTTAAAGCTCTCGTAAAGACCACATTAAATTGACACTTAATTGAACAGTTTCTCTGAGAACAATGATCCTGAGTAATCCTGAGCAACATCAGCTGTTACTGCAAGTGAGGGCACCTCTAATCTCAAAACACAGTCCTATGTATGGTGTACTTGTTTAGGAATAACGGTGTCTGGGGATGTGAGGATGTTGCTTTTTCAAAGCTTGAAATATATGCATGTCACACATTTTGCAAATTGTAAGGCCTTCAGCAGTTCCAGGTCTGCCACCGTAAAGCCCGTGACCATAAATACTAAACTAAGTATTGACAGAGTTCACACAATAATAGACAGATCCTTAACGTAATTAGCATTCTTATTATAATCACATTTTGCATGGCTAATATGTAGTACATCTCCAAAACTTGTTATCGTTAATCAGGTGCAAATCAATAAACATTAACTTCTTTTGCTCCAGAGGTGCTTTAGTAGGATGCAAAGTCAGCAATTAAACTTTCTGTTCATAATTCACCTGTTAACTCTCTCCACTACAAACTTTACCAAAACTATTCATGAAACATTTTCAGAGCTTAAGAAACTTCCTAAGTCAAAGTTGATAAGCAATAACTGCTTGAAAACCAGAAAGCATTCTACAGGTTTTTCTTTTAAAAATGTACCAGTACATATTTTTGTTCATCCAGATATTTGGGGAATTAATTTAAATTTTCACCTTTTTTTTTTTTATTGAGATGTAGACATACCTGCCACTACAATCCGCTCTGGAACCTGCATAGTTACACTGGCATTTGGAAATCCTTCTTGGACGCCCTTCTCAAGGTCAGCATTTTGAGGAGCTACTTTGAGTTTTTCTGGGACCCTCATGCGCTGACTGATTCCTTCGGTGTATTCCATTTCATACTGAAGGCGATTAATTTCTGCCATCTCGGCAGCTGGAGATGGGAACGCAGCCCCACTCATTCTGACAAAAGAAAACCAAAAGCTGTAACAGCAATATAGGAAACCAGCAGAAACTGTGTCATGGAAACCCTGTTCTGATTACTAGGTAAGTGGTAAATGATCCTAACTGAACAGATTTATTTAGAGAAACAAATTATACAAAAAAATTCATAGGAAGGGTAGTCACAAGGAGATGAGAGTTGAGGACAATGACAGAAGAACAAAGTAACCCTGTAGGCAATGCTCCAAGCTGCACTGAGGGTCCTCAAACTGAGCTGTGACAAAAAGATGTCATACATACATTCTGCATGTAACGTACTGTTCCTGCACTGGCTGGTGGGAAAAGAAACGAACCCAAACCAACAAACCAAAAAGGACTTGTATGTAGGAGATGTATTGGGGACTGATAAAGAAACATGAACTATTGGTCTGTATTTACACAGATGCAGGGTACTGGTACTTGAGAAAATGGGTGAAGTCCTACAAAACTGGGTGTTGAAGTAGCAGAACTGAAGAAGGCTGGCTTGGGCAGCAGCCTTCTGCTCGCTGTCACCCACCCAGATCACACTCCATCTTCAAGGGACAAAGCTCCTTACCAAGAGCCTGTCAAATTAGCTTGAAAACCCAGCACATTTGTAACTCGTTCCCAATCACAAGCAATTCTGGAAACTTCTCACTTCAGAATTTTTCTGTACATGAAAATCTTACTTCTGCAGAACAGATACAAGACAGGCAGAGCGAGAACAAGACTTCACTTAAACTTTAAAGGGTTTGCCAATACTTTATATGTACATTTTCCTAGAAAAGGAGGGGAATTTCATATGAATCAGTGGGGGAATTTCTGAGAAACTGGGCTGTGAGAGACTTACTAATACTGTAACTGCTGGGAGCCATTAACAAAGACAAACGGGGGTTTTGAGGCTAGGTTTACGGTTGAGAGAAAAAGAAATCCCAGAGCTGCACTCAGAGGTAGGCTGGAAAAGGGGCTGCTGATGCTGGAAAGGTAACTTGGGTAGCTAGGAGAAGTTGTTGACCTGGGCAGCAGCTAGTGGACCTTGTTGATGGCTGTCCTGGCTTTGGCTGGGATGAGAGTTAATTTTCTTCTTAGCAGCTGGTGCAGGACTGTGTTTTGGATTGGGTGTGAGGACAATGTTGATGGTTCTAGCTGTTGCTAGGTGATATTTATACTAGGTCAAGGACTTTTCAGTTTCTCATGCCCTGTCAGCAACAGGGCTGGAGAGGCACAAGAAGTTGGGAGGGGACACAGCCAGGAGAGCTGACCCGAACTAGCCAAAGGGATGTTCCATACCATAGAACATCATGCTCAGCATATAAACTGGGGGGGGGGGGGGGGGGGGGGATTGACCGGGACTGCCAATTGCTGCTCTGGACTGGCTGGGCATTAGTCAGCAGGGGCTCAGCAACTGTACTGTGCATCACTTGTTGTCTTTCCTCCCTTCCCTTTGGATTTCATTCTTCTCTTCTTCTCATTGCAACAGATACTACTACTAGTATTGGTTTTATTTTATTTCAGTTATTACATTTTTCTTATCTCAACCCTCGAGTCTTACATTCCAATTCTCTTCCCTGTGGCTGGGGGTGGGGGAGCAATGAGCAAGTGGCCACATGGTGCTTCATTACCAGCTGGGGTTAAACCATGACAGTGGCTCAGGTGGAGACTGTGATTATGGGCTCGGTTAAGAGGGACATCCTGGAGCTGCTGCTGGGGCAGGGCTGGAAAGCAGCTCCCAGAGGAAACTGTCAGCTGCAAGGTTGTGAGAAACTTTTCACCCAAGCTATGGCTGGGGGGCCTCGTCAACAGCTCAGACTGAGACAACTGTTATTTTTAGGGCTAGGATTGAGAGATATTTCTATACGTGTGTGTACATAACAATACATAATTGCAGTTTTTCTGGCAAACCTGCCTCTGGGAAGCATAGCCTGCTCTAGCAAGAAATCTTTTAGTGGTTTTGCTTGAAGTAGTTCCTTAAATGAAGTAATCTATCCTGGCAAAAAGGCAAGTTTTGCCACTATAATTGCAACTACATTCTTTTACTATTTTTGGCATCAGGGCTATGTCTGCTGCTGAGTGCGTGTTCTCATAAGCTGACCATGCTGAACTTTGCAAACAAAATGCCTCAGTGCAGACCATGTATGTGGCAGGTGAGACAGACCACGAGCCATTCCTCCCACCACCACACAGAAGCGACACTTCCCATATTTATCAAGAAAACCTCACACTAAATAGTAACCTTCAGACAACATAAAGAAACATACAGAAGGACCTGGATTGTGTAACCCTGTATTAAATGCATGCATTTAGCATATTTAAGATGTGATCCACTTGGCAATCCATCCTGGGATCCTCAGTGTTATTTTCAGGACTTTCTGTCACCACAGGTCAATGAAAGAATCTCATTCATCTCGAAGTCTCAGTGTAGCACAGTAAGAGAACGGGGGGTCAGGGAGAAGGCAAGAAGGTCATTGTTCTATGTAAACTTAAAACAAAAAAATAGTTATAAAGGAAATACCTGAAGTGATGCAGATTTAATACATCTGTATTAATTCTTACTGTTTGTATGTATCCATGAAAGAAACTGGAACAACTCATTTCATTAGAAATACACACTCTGGGTTTTTTTTTGTCTCGGATGTTTGGTCATGCGAGCTAGATTTGTCCTTTTTGCAAGACACTGGGTAGATCAGCCAGTGATGTGAACAAAGTATAGTTTTCTGACATTTCTATGCTCCAAAAGGTGCTGTTCACTTCAAAACACAATCTATGATCAGTAAAGTATTTCCAGATCAACAGGAGTAAAAATCATGTCAATAAAGAGACCGAATTTTAAGAAGAACTTGAAGTACCCAGAGCATCTACTGGCTGCAGCTTAAAGAACAGTTATTGCTCACAAGAATTGACAAAAGGTGTTTCACTTGTTCACTTTCCCATTTTGAAAAACCTGTATGGCTCTAATTTTTGCAATCAAGTATCGCTACACTGCAGCAGTGTTTATACCACAGCATCCCTGAAGTTTGGCATTGCTTTTGTACGTAAGTCTGCAGGACAACTGCCTTTCAGCTGTAAGGTAACACACACTCAAAAAAGAAGAGCACTAGAACAGCCACTTTATAAATTAGATAGCACTTGTGTGGGTTTTAGCTGTACTATAGCCAAGGAGCTATAGATGCAATACCTCCACGTCTTCCTACTCTTGCCTACATCTCATCTACTTTGGGTCTTTAATAATCGTATTTTCTGTCAAAGTGATTTCAATTTTCATCCCTTTTTACAAGCGAAAAGCAAAGCAAGAAACAGTGAGATTTCAGCAACAGAAAACTTTAAATATTTAAGGAGCTTGTTAAGAAAATCTCCAACTATTTAAAGAGAACAGAAATCAGAATTGTTTCTGTAATGTTCTTGTTACACGAAGCATTTTACAGAAGACATTAATAATAAATCAGGGAGAAGGAAGAATTGGTATTTACAGAACTTAGTAGGGCTGAGGGCTGAGAACAGAAAAGAAGTCTGAGAATGACGAGACAATAATAATACAATCACAAATACAGGACAAATAAAGGACAGAGAGCAGCTGAAGCACAAATGAGCATGAGTGGCAAGTAACAAAAACGGAAAGAGAAAATCCAGAGGACAAGGGAAGAGAGAGTAAGAGAAGTTATAGAAGGTGAATGATACATGTTCAGAAAGCCACAGGGGTACCTCCATCTCCCTCCCCTTGACAAGAGCATCAACAGAAGAGATGGCAATGAAGCAACAATTACGAAGCTGAAGGATGCCTTTTTGTCAGCATTCTGGCAGGAATCAGACATCGGCCATATCTGTGCTGCAATCGGGAATGTTGTGCACAGTGCACATGACTGCGTTAATCTGATATACGTGAAGATGAGTACTGGTAACAGTACAGCTGTGCCAGCACAAGAGTTCAGAGCAGGTTTTACAACCTTCAGGGAATCCCTTGTAACTTCTCCAGCTACATTATTACTGTTTGCTCCCCACATGGCTACTTTACAGCTGGTCTGTTGAAGCACACAGCAGCTACCAGGTGCTGCTTTGGCAAGTGTCAAGACAGCCTTCTGCCAAGTAAAAAGGGGGACAGGGGGACTTAAAGCAAAGTTAAGGATGGGTATTATAGGACCCAAAGGACCCTGTTATGGAACCCTAAAGATGTCAAACATATATTCCAGAGGCATGCAGCATCAGAGGCTGTGAAATAGCACAGCACTAATGGAATGGTTTGAAGGAAAGGACAAGTGAGCGTAGGTTAAACACTGAAAGCTGTTCTGCTTGGCACAGTCACACGTGCTGAACTTTTAAAATACATTACCCCCTCTCTTTAGCGCAAGGATGACATGCACAAAAGCCTATCTATTATACATGAACAAGGCTAGGGGATCACAAAACACTAAAGGCTGCATTCTTTCAAGTTTGTTTTACTCCAGCTGGAGATTTAATGCAAAATACCTTTTCTTTTTAATAGGAAAAAATAGCGGAAACGTGGGGAGGAAGAAAAAAGCTGTCACAGGCCGCCAGCCATTGGAACAGCCCTGGAACACCCGAACACCCACCGCGCCGCGGCAGCAGCCCTGGCCAGCGGAGGGGCGGGAGGGCCCCGGGGCCGAGTCTGCGGAGCTGCCCCGGCACGGGAACGCTTCCAGCCGGGCGCTGGGACGGGAGCCGGGCGCGCCGGGAACGGGCAGCGGCTCCCGGCAGCGGCGGGCAGCGGCGGCCGGCCAGGGGGCGCGGGGAGGCGAAGAGGCAGCCCAGGCGGGGCGGGGGGCTGGCAGCGCCGAGCCCCGGGGAGCGCGGGGCGGGCGGGAGGGGGCCGGCGGCGGGGGCGAGCGCGGCCGTGAGGAGACGCGGCGGGACGGACGGCGGCGCGGGGGCCCAGCCTGAGGGGACGGCGGCTGCGAAGGGCGGGCCCGCGCCCCGCGCCCAGGCCAGGCTCCCCTGGGACAACCGGGGACGCTGCCGCCAGGCCCCGGCGGCCCGTACTCACCCAGAGCGGCGGGGAGGCGGCGGGCGAGCCCAGCCCAGCCCAGCCCTGCCCGCCCCGACCGGGCCGCTCCTGCCGCGCTGCGGGCCCTGGCGCTGCCTCCGGCGGGCGGCGGGCGTTAAGCGGCGCGCCGCGCCCCGGCCCCGCTCCTCCGGTAAGACGCAGAACGCGGCCGCCTCGGCCCCATCGGGCTCCCGTAAGGACTGCCGGGCCGGGCAGCGCGTCACGTGACCGGGGGAGGGCGGAAGCGGCGCGCGCGGGTGCCTGACGCGCGCGGGGCCGTTCCGGGGCGGGGGGGGGGGGTGGCGCAAGGTGACCGCGGGGCCGGGGTGCTTGGCAAGCGGCGCCGCTGTCACGGCGACCCGCGGGCCGGAGGGAGGGGGCGGCCGGTCCCGCTTCCCGTGCGGAGCGCGGCCGGCAGCGGCGCAGGGCCGGGCCTGTCCCTCTGGCTGCGCGGGGGCGGCCGCCCGCGCTGCCCGGCCCGGGGCTGGGGCCTAGTGCCTCCCTCGCAGCAACCGGCGGTGCCCAAGGGGAAGCCGGCGCCTCCTGCCGCTCCCGCCGGCCCGTGGGCGTCGGTGCCGAGGGGCAGCGCTTCTCTGCTCCAGCTTCGCGCTGTGGCGGGGTAACGCGCTGTGTAAGGTGAAGCGCGGGGACCTGGTTCTGTGCTGGGTGGGTGGGAAATGCAGCCCGGCTGCGCGCGGGCGAACGGCCTTGAAAGAAGAGGTGCTGCAGGGCACCGTGTCGGCTGTCACTGAGGCAACTGCACGCCTCAAAAAACTCGGCTGCTGCTTCAGCTCTTGCCGGCTGGTGAACTTCACCGTCCTGTTGAGGGGTGCCTTTCCTATGTCAGTCGTCCCGTCCCTCCGCCCCCCGTTAGCGTTACATGAAGCTTTTCACCAAATCCAGTTGACGGGGATCTCTTTCCTGCTCGACTTAAGCCCGGTTTGCACACCAGCTCTGCCCGCAGCGCAGCACCTCATGGCGGTGAAACACTTCCAAAGGCCCCGTTAGGTGACCCCGACCCTTCCTGAAACTGGCTCTCGCTCACAGCACAGGCCATGGAAGAGCAGCTGCACCCTTGTGATAAGATAACTATCAATTTACCAATTCACCAATTCCATTCCCCCCGCCCCCCCCAACTAAGAATGCTATTCTATGTAGCAGATAATTTTTTAAGGAAAGTAGCCTCTGAGCTTGCCCTGTGTTTTGATTTATAGTCACAGCAATGTTTTGGAGGTCAAAATAAGTAGCGATGTCAGAAGTATTGAAGCATATATTGATCCAAGGCCCACATCTTGCTAATTCAGCTCCTTATGGATACAAACGGCACTGTTTTACAGAGGCAAGTGGTCTGAAATACGATCTGTTACTAGATAAAAATAAAAGTTGTTTAACGTGAGAAGTTTACCTTATTTGCTTTTAGATATGTTATCTTACATTTGGCTTCCTTGAAACACAAATTTTGGCCTGAACACATCCTACCAGGCAATCCCCATCATTCTGTACAAGATTCCTCCTCAGTTTTGCCAGTTCCCCCCCCCCCCCCCCCAACCAAACAGTAACAAGTCTAAAACCTGATTCTTGAAGTACAGTAGAAATATGGTCTGTCTCCCAGGATTCCACATATATAATTTTATATTGCGATCAGTTATGTAACTATTTTTATTCCGTTGAATATATGACTGTTCATCAGTTGAGCAGTCACCCAATAAAAGTGGCCACAGACCACCTCAGTTCTACTATTCTATAGGAAATTCTCCAGGAGAGCCCTGCTGGTGATTTCTAGTGCAGTATGATGTTATAAATTACCCCTGTATTCTGTCAAATCTCAAAAAGGACTGCATCAGGTTGTACCCTAGCTGTACTCTCATCCCTTTCAGGAAGTCCCTGCACAAATTATTTTCTTTGACCGTTTTCAGATCTCTGCAGATACCCTTGATTTTCTTCAGTGATTTGAAAGGCTATCCTCAACAATGTTGCAGACAACACTTGTATCAGTTTGATTTTCAGATAAGTCTTACTTATTTTCACACTGAAATCTTAACAATCTTAGGTACCCTTTTCTCTCTGCTGCACAGAACCTGCTTGTTTGTCTGGGTGCAGTTACAGAATACCTCTGGGTACTGCCTTCTGACTGAGGAAACACTACAAGTCCTACTAGAAAAACTAGTTTTTAACAGGTTTTGACTTCCTTTCCTTTCCTGCACCTGGGGTTACAGGGTTTCCTAGGCCAGCTGTGAGTATTTCCCAGCAAGCTGCAAGCGTGGCTTCCTTCCGCAGAGGAAGGCAACCCCAGCCTCGGCAGGGCAGTGATCTCTCCAGCAAGGGCACAGTCCCACCATACTGGGCACAGCAACACAGAGCTGGGCTGGTGACATTAAAGGTTCTGTGGACTGTCCAGCAACTGTCAGGCAGATGCAGGGTGACAAGTCAGATGCCAGGCCAAAGGCAAGTGAAGAATTTGGGAACAGCATGGGAGGGGGCTGGACACAAGCCCACCTACAGCAGAGCTCAGGCAAGGCCCGGATGGAGCTTGCACGCAGCACCTGCGTACGGAGGGGGCATGCTGGGCAGGGCGCTCTTCCTAGTTTTTCTTTAGTGTAATCACAACTCTTCCTTTCATACTATTTCTGTCAACAGCAACTTGCCACCCACCTGCGCTTTGTGCATATGAATCCAGCAGAAAACATGAATGAATGCCGTAGAAGAGAATTCGAACATGGCCAAGTCCTTCAGATTTGAAACCCCTGTCTGTCACCAGCCCATCTCAGCATCCTACATAGAAACAGGTCTAGGAAGACAGCAGGCAGACATCCGGCTGAGTTTCTGTGCTGAAGCTCTAGATATCTAGTGTAATCCAAGTAGAAGAGGGTCAGCGTCTTTCTGAGGATAAACTACCTACTATCTTTTAATCACATGACACTATCAGTTTATTTTTTTTTTAAATAATAATAATATGCATAGGTACTGAAAAGATCATTAGCACAGGGAAGAACAAAAAAAAAAAAAACAAAGTGAAATGGGTCTTATATTTAGTCAAAATATTTTTATTTGGCTGTATTTAGCAGAAGGTTTGCTTTCCTCTTCCCCGCTTGCCCCCCCCCCCCCCCCCCCCCCCCAATGTTTGCTCATTATTTCTGATTTCTCATGCTTCCATTCTTTCAGTACAATATATTAACACCTTGCACCTCGTCAGCACTTTCCAGTTAAGGCTCTCAAAGCATTTACAGACATGAGTTAACTAATCATCACAACAATCATTAGCAGTAGGGAAGTCAAATGATCTGCATCTGCAGAGATCGACTTTTTTCAGGTTTTTCCTTGATTTTCAGTGTCCAGCTTGTATTATGCTAGACTTGATGAACATGTGTGTCCCTGTAGTTGTGTTCCATGCTTTTGAAAGACTGAGTTTGAGCACTGAAAATCTAAAGCTATTTATGAAAATCTTTCCTCAGTAACTTGTTGAAGGCCACATAAAAAGCGAGCAGTGGACGCCAGAATTGGGAACAAGGCACAACTTTGAGTTATGTGCTATACTATGAGACATCTCTTTGTAACTTACCTTTGGACTTTAAAACCACCATCTGTTCCCTTCTCCTTACACATTACCCTCTACTGATCATTTCCAGCAGACTTCAATCTCAGGCACTTACATCCTGCATTTTGCTAGCAAGTTTTGCATGAGGGTCTCCACAGCCATCAATTGTATACCGTGCACAATGCCTTTGGGTGATTGTGATGAGCCTTAATGAAAAAAAAACTCCACCAAACCCCCAACAACCTAACAAGGAACAGGTGTGGATTTTATATTTGAATATTTAAAGCAAACTTCAGAGTTTATGGAAAAATCTATATATGTGATTGTTTAAAGGAAAACACCCTCAACTCCAAACCTGGTTCAAATGGAAGACCAAATCTTAACTTGACATTAATACCTTCTTATCAGTAGTGCATCTGCACAGAGATTCTTCATAAAAACCTGCAAATTCACAATTGTACTTTGCAAACAGAAATACTATGACTGTTAAAGCAAACAATAATTTATCCTTTCAGTTCATGCAGATGGTATCTTCATGTTAGGCTGTCAGAAGATACTGGCATGAAACACACACAAAACTTCTTCTTAGTTAGGTTAACACTGAGAATTCAAACAGTCAGACAAACAAATGCAAGTATTTTAACAGAAACAATATAAAATTTCACTGGCTTAAAAAACATCTAAATGAGAAATCTTGGTTATTTCAATGAATTGCTAGACCCTACACTTAAAATGATGCATTTACAGAACTATTCAGATGAGTCAGGTTTCTTCTATAACACTAAATACTGGAATTCTGATAGATTGTGCAAGTATTAAAAATATTAACATTTTAAATGTTAACATTACAATTTTAAATAGCTTTGCAAGTGCAATGTTATAAATATTAAAAAAAAAACTTCAGAGCTACAATTGTATATAAGTTATATGAGTAAATGAAAGTGCTTTTCAAGTATTTATGTTCATTTACAGTTGGATTCTCTTGTATAAGTCAGTGCTTAGATGGTACAATTTAAATATCAGTCTTTTCTAGATTTTGGATGCATACGCTTAACTGGATGGAATAAATTGTTTCATTTGCAGAAATCTGTGAAATATTTAAATACAGAATATAATTTGCAATAAATATTTAAATATGGAATACTGCAAAATGCAAAAATTATATTTTTGTTATCTATTAAAAATAAAATAGAAAGCGATCGCATCCTGCTGGGCATGTGATAACCTGGTAATGCCATGGGAGGCCTTGAGCCATACAGTAACTGTTAATTTCATCAAAATACCAAATTAAAATATGGTAATTAGTTGTTCTTCAGTAGAGATAAAAGCATGTGATCATAGTAGAGGCCAAATACTGTCAGCTTTTGAATTTAAAAGATCTCATGATTATGTCAAAAGCCACGAAAACTTTCCAACACTTTCACTTAGTCAGTCCTTAGCCACAGTCACTCTGGAGAACACAGCTAGTGCAGGTCACTGCTGTACTGCCTGCCCAGGGCATGGTGTAGCTCCTTTTCTGGCTAGTCAAGAACCATTATTATTGTCAGGATATAAAAAAAGATGGTATTCCTGTTTGCCAGCCAGAGGAATGGTGAGGTAAGTGGGGAGACACTTGTTTATTAGACAAGAAAACCAAAACAAAAACAACCCTAAATGAATCATTATATATTTAAAAGTGCACTGAAAATATTTCCTATTGAACCCTATCTCTCTTAAGTGCCAGATTTTCATCTTAAATTATATCCACTTTGAACACTGAACATATGTAAGCTGATATTAGAGCATTTAGCTTGTCTTGCTGTTTGAAAAGCACATGACACAAGGCAGCATTAACACCTTTCATTAAAGATCTGGTGATGCCATAGTTTTATCATGAAGATGCAGCTTATAAATGGCATAGTTCAGCAGAAGCCCCTGCAGACTGCCGTTACAAGCTTTCTCCAACAAAGTGCTTTGTCACTTGCCAAAGACAAAAGTCAAACTGTTGCCCTACTTCACCACAGTGCTGCACTGGCAATTTATAATTCTCTTTCCAGATGCAGTCGGGCTTTAATATAAATTATAGCTCTTTAGAGTTAGGCAATTCTTTGTAATAAAAGCAGAGTTTCATGTTCCATCAAGAGTGGCCACTGTTTAGACTGGTCTCTTCATGCAGACCTGACAACGGCTGATGATATTTTCTAGTTCTCCTGCTTTCAAAGTCTGTGGCAGAGGTCTCCTAAAAAAAAGAAAAGAAACATTTACTTTTTGTGAATGTAAATGTTCTTAAATAATGATGAAGTGTTGGATATGGAATTATTGACACCACCACTGAAATCTTTGGCTGACTTAAGGCATCTTTGTGCTAAAGAACAATGCTAAACATAAGGAAGGGGGATGTCTAAACTGGGGGGAATTACTAAGGGAGCCCCCCCCATGTTATGCAGGCAGTTATATTCTCCTCAGGCACTTGCAGCATGAATGTGATGCGTATGGATGCAAGGAAGTTCAGTTTACCTGAACATTCTTCTTGGATTTAACGATGCCAGCCAGAAACTGTAGGAATTTGTGTAGTAGTTGCACGTCCCCCTGCCATGGCACTCTATGAATGGAATGGCTCGAAATTCTTCCAGACAAGATCCAGGAGATGCCAATGCTTGGCCAGAAGCTTCTGAGCCAGCACTTGTATACTGTAACCACCAACACATTTTTTTAATGAGAACTTGTCCATCAGCTTTTAGTAAACTGCAGGCAAAAAAATTATCTAAAAGGTACCGTATGTTCTGTGGTATATCTTGGACAAAGCAAAACGAACATAGATTAGTTTTATCAAACTTATAATGAAGCACAGAAGCCTTATGAAAGTTCAAGGACTATTATGACATTTAAGTCCCTGCAAAAGCCTTTTTCTGCTCATGAAATTGTAACCAGTACAGAGACTAGAAATGAGCTGGCTTCTGTCCAGTTGAGGGTGATAGTAACTGAATTACAAATAAGCCAAATTCCCTATTTTGTGTGTGTTCGTATTTTTTGTTGCATTGATAGCTTCTCCAAACACAAAGAGCAAAGAAGGCATTTTCCTTCTCTGATGTTGGTAAATGCTTGTAGAAATAGCTCTACATTTATGACAGTAGAAAAATGGCTAGAAAATACCATTTAAATTTGCTGATGCTGTAAACAAGCCAATTACTTCAACCAGATGCTGCAAAAATTCTCTCATTGTTTTCCAAGGTTATGATTATTATTACTACTTAGGGCCAAATCCCAGGAGAGACAACAAGTTTCACACTAGACCTAAAAGGACTTTGTATCATGCAAAAAAAGAGCGTGTTTTTCTTTAATGCTGTCTTTTACCCTCATTTGCTGGCATCCATGCCTGTGGGATGTCACAGGGGTAACAAAGATAAAGTGCAGTGTCCCCTCGCATAGATACACCCTTATTCCCATAATCAGTTCTTAATTTGCAGTCACATTATGAACTTTGTTCACTCATATCTCGTTATGGCAACAAAATTGCTGAGGCAGTTTTTTGTGGACAGTGTTCTGCATTTGTTTTGATTTTAGCTTTCTGTGGAATTCAGCCCCAAGACCTCATTTACAAAAGAACTGCCTGCCATGGAAGTGGGTCAGTTATTTCTGTGTATTTGTGTTCAGGACCAGCTTAACCACTCCACTCCCCAAACCTGTTTCCTAGATCTTAACATGACACATGAAAATGAGAGAATGCAGTTATTTTTCTGACTAAAATCCTATGGGTCTTCTTGCATCTTTTCCACTTTTCCTCCTGCCACCTATTTTTGAAGACAGATCAGAACAGTTATTCTTATGTGCCTGGCAGTTATAAAGAGTTCATAGAATTATTGTCTACTTATTGCTAAAGGGAAAAAATATTAACAATTATAAAAAAAACAAATGAGCTATAAGCAGGTAAAAATGTCAATGAAAGGACATAAAATTAATAAATCAAGTCTTTATATTCTCACCATAACAAAAGAAAAACCCTTCCAGAGAGATATCCAGCCTTCTGGACATGCAGGAACTGCAGTTGTTTGGCTGTGAACTGCTATTATCATTGCAGGTCCTTCACAGACAACACACCTGTAAGAAGAAACACACATGCAATCGCTGCAGATACGAGGGAAAACACAAAAGCAGACAAAAAAAAGAAAGGATCTTCTAGGATAGTAGCTACCTAATGGCATGGCTTACTATAAATGTTACAACTCACACAGGTTTTCTCTGTTTAATATGGTGAGAAGTAAACTGAAGGTAACCCAAATACTAGTGGGGATTGCAAAGCAAGGTAACACCAAACAAAATTGGTATAAAATGGAAATTAGTTCCAGAACACATGAGCTTCCTATTTTTACCATTACTGAAGTAAAAAGCTAAAGTTTACCTTCTTCATGTACTCACTACTTCATGTTGTTATGGTGTAGATCAAAGTTCTGTACCTTTATTTGCTAAGATTAGAAAAAAAAGTAATCTTTGTTTCCTAAATGAAGAAACTATGAAGCTGAGCTACTAGATTGCAACAGCTGGGCAGGGCAGGCTATAAGACAGAGGGCAAAGCTTGCCTTCCCCAGTTTGGTTGTGCTACTCTTGTTTTTTCATGCTTTTAGAGGTTTTCCTCTTGAAATGCTCTTCATCCTTCTCAGCTGTTCTAAAGCAACTAGGAAGGGCTATAATTGCACAAGAGTGTTTCATCGCAGAGAACTTTCAGCCACAACTTACAACGTTTTCCACCAGCTACAGTAAATGCATCACACATATTTGAAAGCAGAACTTGATTTGTACTGTATTCCAAATAATGAAGCTATTTCATTTTAGTCCGCCTTCAATATACACAACAATAGTTTGTTTTTTAAAAAAATATCACTGCAATCAGTAGGATTGTGTGCCATCTTCTTATGTCAGCTATGGACAGTAAGCCCTGTGGTAGGACACTTCAATCTAACTTTTCTTAAGAGTATCACTGAGTATCTGGCATATTCAGGTGAGCAATCAAAAATCTGGTGGTTAAACCCAGTGCTTGTACTGGCTGAGATGGGCAGGTCTTTGCCTAAGGTTTGCCATTCAAAACAATTTATGACGTCTTTGTGGTTCCAGGCCAGAAGAGCTAAAATTTTTATACTCTTACCTGCTTATATGGGGCTCTAGTGCCCTGCCAGAAATTGGTGCCATGTCTATTGGCATTACTGCTGCAGTTGACAGCCAGTATGAATAATCATTGCGAGAAGCAAAACTACAAACATCATTGGTGTTACAGAATAAGAATGGCATGGTGGTAAATCTCTGCAAGCAGCTACCAGCTGTTCCTAAAAGACAGAAGAGAAGAGGTTTGCCACAGATAGATTATACTTAGTGCAGCAAACAAAAGAGATGTGATGGCATCCAATTTACTATAGTGAAGATTAAAACAGTTGGCAACTATATAGAGTGAAGCATCTACAATCAAATTATTTGAAAGCTAAAAGCTTATGTTCTATATAAAAACACGTATGTAGAAAATAAAAGCTAAGAAGAAAATCTGTTTAAATAGTATCTTCTTGAATTGTATTGGTCCTTGACATAGTGGCAGGGATTCAGCTGCTTAAACAAAAGCTTCTGGTGCTATTATTGACACCCTAAGGCATCCCATTTGGTCTCCAAAAAGCAAGATTCTCTCTTAGATCCTGTGTTATTACTGACAGCCCTGTGCAGATACTGTGAACATGTATACTAGACGTCTATCCACAAGCAACCAAATTCCTCTTCAAAAATGTCTAGGGATAGCGAAAAGGGAGTACAGGAGTGCAGGGAAGAAAGGTGTCTTTCAAGCCACAATTCCTGAATTGACTCAGAGCAGCAGACCACTCTAGACACTGATGGTTGAAACCAACGTTCATCTTGGACACTTACTGTCAGTTTGGTTTTGTGACAGTTTAGCATTACTAGACTCTAAAGAAAACTATCTGAAAATTTTTACCAATACAGTACCAAGGTCTTGTCCGTGTGCTCGTTCATTTCCTTGCACAAAAAGCAGCGAATAGCCAACATAGATCTGCGACGTCCCATGTGGGCATGAAGGAATCTTCGTTGATTGACTATGCCGGGTAAAGATAAAACCTCTTCTTGTTGGACTAACAATGATAGTACCTGGTGATCCAGGTAACCCCTGTAGACCTGGAAAGCCAATAAGTCCAGGTTGGCCTGTGGAGGGGAAAGAAATATGACTGCAATCATTTTGTTTGAATTTTTACTTCATTTAAATTAGTTGAACCACTCGAAAACTAACAAAACAATTATCAATAAGAAGATACTATTTGTTGCTAGATTAACTTCTTCAGACCTAGCTCAGGTAACTTTACATTACATAGTTTCATGGAATAGTGAGGTATTGTAAAGAACCATGGCTATTTTTACAAAAAAAGTTGTAAAAGTAAAAACATTTTATGGTGACAGAATAGAAAAATTTAGTTCTATTTTGATATCATAAAAAGGCACACTGATACCCAGGGATTTCAAATGGATAAACAAATATGATTAACAGAGGAGACAATCAAGGGATATCTTTGTAAATTATTATTTCAGTTGTGAACATGCATCTATTAAAAGATAAAATATGCTTAGATGTGCTTCTGGCCCTAAAGCTACTGTAAATGTTACAGCATATCAATCCATGCAATAGGAAGGAAGAAATCAGGAATACAGTTTATCTGTAAATTCAGTAAGAGCAGTCAGAGATGTCTGCTTTCCTGTACCTCTTTGTCCTGGAAATCCCCTGTCTCCTTTAGGACCAGGCAGTCCTGGTTGACCTGGATGACCAAAACTTCCTGGTAGACCTTTTACTCCTTTAGGTCCTAAATTGTAATCAAGAAAAAAACCCAGAATCACATAGGAGTAGTTATTCCAGATTTTAATAACTGTTAAGGGATAAAGTTAAAATTCCCACATAAATGTAGCTGTGTTAGAATGAAAACACCAGCATGAATTTAGTAATTTTTGAGACTGTCTGTAGCGGTACAGTCACCATGTTTTCTAGCAGGAAGATTACAAGGAAATATTTAATGTATCGCAGAACAATATTATTCTCATAAGAAATGTTTACAGAAACCAAAGCAAATAGCTTCTTTTAGCATGTGTCATACAATAGAAATATTTCAGAAATATAGCAAGAGGGCATAATTATCTTGGCCGTGGTTTGTACTTCTA
Organism: Falco naumanni; assembly: GCF_017639655.2. NCBI lineage: Eukaryota > Metazoa > Chordata > Aves > Falconiformes > Falconidae > Falco > Falco naumanni. Next base: position 11,679,200 of record NC_054066.1, on the reverse strand, counting down.
TAAATAATGCAGCTCCTTTGTAAAACAACTTTAAGGAAAGAGTAAAAGAAGAATTCTTTAGTGCCAGCTTGTTATGCTGGAGGCAGCTGTCATTTCTGAGTGGGGCATGCCTTCTGGCAAGCCTGCCTGCCCGTCCTGGGAGCTCCTGTGCTGGGGTGGAAAGCTGTGGTATTGAGAAGGGTGGGCAAGTACCCACTGCACACACCCCTGATCCTACCTGCTCCTTGCTCCCTATTCCTCACCTGGCAGGCTTCACTTCTAGTGCCAGTGAAGAAGTAGCCAGCCTCTCCTTTCCCTTCCCATCCCCAGACTATGACAGACATGATCACTTTGTAGCACATCTAGAGTACTTCTATTAAACACGGTAATTCCCCCCCCTCCCCCAAGAATGACAAACATCCTGAGCATGGTTCTGGTTGTATGAAAATGGTGAAAGTTTTGATCCAAGTTTACTTCTTATTCCATTCATTTGCTTAGGCTTATGTTGGAGGGAAAAACTCACTGACTGTGCGGGTGGAGGGCAGGTGGAAGGGACAGCTTATAACCATAAGATTGTCAACAAGATACAAATAATGTTTTTTAAAATATGGAGAGGTGTTTTTAAAGACACATAAATTTTCTATGCAGAAGCATGTTTTCCCGCAAAACCAAAATGTTCCACTAAGCAGCACACACAAACACATAAAGAGATAAAAAATTTAAACCACCTTGTAGTCCAGGAATCCCTTGAATTCCTTGATCACCTGGTGTTCCTGGGATTCCTGGCAGTCCAGGAGGGCCCTTGCTTCCTGGGACAGAGAATATTCTCCCAGGGACTCCAGATGGACCTTGCAAGAAAAATATAATGAAGAGCTATTGCTCTGTATTAAAAGAAAGAAAACAAACTACAGAAACCCCCAAACAAATCAACCTAAGTCAGCTGGTATTAGAACAAGAATGGTTGGTTACCATGTTGGCCCTTTGGTCCCCTTGGCCCTTCTGCACCTGGTGGTCCAGGGGGTCCTTGATTACCCTTTTCTCCTAAAAGAGAAGATTGAACCTCTGTCTGTCTGGTTTAAAATGTCAAAACAATGGTCAAGGTTTAGAGTTCTGCATGATCCATGCAACCTTCCCAAAGAGTAACATAGCCTGTAGACTCGGTTGAAATGCGAAAGTGGACTTCTACATCTCTGCTTGTTACTGTGTAATTTTTAGGCCAAGTGCACTCAGTTTATAAGAAGATGATTCCATGCCTATCTTCATATAATGGCTGGTCTCACAGACCTAGCTTAAAATCTCAACTTTAGACTATGTCCTTTTTATCTTATGTGTTTTTGTCACCGAGTTTGCAGGTCAGTTGCTGCCTTCAGTGATGATGTGCAGTTTAAACACAGTTTAAACCCTACTGTCAGTAACACTGATGACTCTTGGGAGAGTTGTATAGTTTTTCAGGTGTTTGAAATGTAATAAACAATTCCTTTCACTGTGCAAAGTATGAGGTTACATTCAGATTACTCCACACAGCTCTGCTGGGAATAAAAAAAATAATATGTATTTTTATCATCAAGTCAGGAGATTTGACTGAATATGCCACGAAAAGACAGCTTTCTGCTTAAGAAAGTATAATTACTGACTGTACGGTGACTTTTCAAATTAGAACAAATATAAAATACACAATAATTAGCATGGAACACAAACCAGTAGGTTAAACAGGTAACGACAATTCTGTGTCGCTGTAAACCATGCAACTGAAAAAAATGAGAATAGTGAAGTAACGCAGACCTGTATCAGATTTAAATAACTAGAAAAATGTCTACGTTAAAAAGGTCTTTTTAGTCAGCTCAGCTCCTGATCCAGCTAATCCTCAGGAATATGAAATTAATGATGCCAATACATTTAACAGTTTGTCTGCTGATAAACTGGTAGGTTAGATTATAATTGGGACGATTTTATACCAAACATAGGACCCAGTGCTCTGGGTAATTGTAATTGTGATTAAATGGCCTTGAGTTCTATAGCTAACAGGTTGCCAAAAAGTCACATCATCTAGCAGTGGTGTGGCATTACTAATTAGCAGTCCCAAAGTCCTTATGCATTATTAGTCAACTTGTTTTGAATTTGCCTGGAATGGAGGCCATTGAAGTCACTTTAACATCAGTCTGGACATATCCACAGCATCTAGCTCAAAGAAAATGCGCTCCTAGTGAATGCTTTAATTTATAGCTGACCTACACCATGCTCTTGATGGAAAAACTTCACGTCTAGGACCACACCTGGTACTATTACACAAATACTATTATAATGCAACACGTAAATGATTTAATTTGGCACACAGAAATGTAGGTAATAAATACATGAATACCTTTTACACCTGGGAATCCACGATATCCAGGGTCCCCTCTAGCTCCAGGATAACCTGACTGACCTTCTATTCCCTGCAAATCAGGTAACACCAATAATAAATGGGAAGCAGCATCTGCACGCTATGAAGTACATTATCTTTTTGTTCAGAATATTCAAAGCATTATGTTCACAGCATATGCTACAACTAGAATCAACTGCTCCATTTCTGAGCATGTTAGAAATAGTCCCATAACTATTATTATTCCGTAACACAGAATGACCAAGGAAATGATATGTCAGAAATTCACAGTAATTTCTTTTCAGTCCACTTAAGTCCATAAAAACTACTTTTCATATTCATTTTAATATCTTTCCTCTATTACAAGGATTTTTTGGAAGGATGTGGCATTTTTTTTTTGTTTTGGTTTGTTGATTGTTTGTGGGGTGTGTTGGTTGTTTGGGTATGTTGTTTTTTTCTTTTCTTTCTTCTTTTTAATTGTCCTGGGTGTTATTTTCATGGTAAGAGCAAATTAACAATGGAGTAACAAGCAAGCAATATTCTTTTCACTGACTTTTGGACCAGGAGGACCAATGTCGCCAGCTGGCCCTGTTGGTCCTGGTATGCCATCTGCCCCTCTAACACCTTTGCTTCCTTTTATGCTGGAAGTGGAAAGACCAGGAGGTCCGGGAAAACCAGGAGAACCTGTACAGAAACATCAGAGTAAGTAAAGACCGCTGCCAACAACATTTGACATACATTACATACAATCCAGTATGACATTCAACAACTCTATAGTGCTATTCATGTTTACTACCTCAGTGATTCCTAAGGAAATATACCTTTTAAAAAAAAAAAAGAATAAAATCATTTTTCCTAGCCTGCTAATTTAATCTGAGATTAGAGTTCTTACAGTACTCTACAGCACTACAGTTTTCTGAATATCTTCCAGTTGTAATTATGCCTGTAGCCACAGAATCATAGAATCATTTAGATTGGAAAAGACCTTTAAAATTGAGTCCAACCACAAACCTAACACTGCTAAGTCCACCACTAAACCACGTCCCTAAGTGCCACATTACACACTCATGCTATCTCCCTTCTTTAAAGCTGGACCTCAGCAGCCCTACAGACTACAAGGGAAGAAAGCAAAATCATGCAATGGAGTCGACTGCAAAGCTTAGCATTGTTTTTATTTACATCACCATCACGGTGTTTGCAATGGTAACATTGCATTAATTGGTAAAGGAACTACCTGTTTAATTATGAAGCTGTCCTGGGGGAAGACACCTTTCAAACTTGAGTTCTGGACAGTTTGAATTCTGCTTTCAATTATCATTTCAGATAAAGAGTTATAACAACACACCTGGTCTTCCATCTGCACCAGCAATACCTCTATTCCCTTTCTGGCCAGTGATTGCCATGCCTGTTGTGCCTTGAAATCCAGGTAACCCCACTAAGCCCGGAGGTCCAGTAGGTCCTTGATCACCCTGATGACCTTTCATACCCGGTGGCCCAGGAAAACCAGGCAGTCCCATATCCCCTTTGACTCCTGCAAAGTACAAGTATTACATTTGGGGAGAGCTGTCAAGATAGTAAAATGGTATGACTACACAGAATATGTGCATTTACTATACCGCAAAGGTGGAATTCAGCCTTTGTTTTTAGTATGGAGAAGTCCCCAAAGCCACCTTGCTACTGTAAAGCAAAATAGTTGTGAGAAGACAGGACTCACTGCAAGGCAGTGTACACACCACTCTTGGAAAAAACAAAAAAACCAAAAAAACCAAAAAAACCAAACCCCACAAACCTACAAAAAAGAAACCCAAAACAAACAAACAAAACAACCCCCAAAACCCCTCCAAAACTCCACTTCAGAGGTTGCTCATACAAAGGACTAAACTTGAGAGGAGGGTAGAACGACCAGAGCAGGGACTATACCTTGATGCATAAGTAGCAGAAATGCTTCTTTGAGCATCAGAACTGGCAAATCCTTCTAAACTCCAGCTAAAAGCATCAATGAGTGCAACGAAGTAAGAGATTACTCCAAAAGGATATTGTTATGAGGTTGATCTTAGAGTGCAGGATCAATATATAGAGGATATGAAGACAGATGTATTTATTTTTTGTAAGTAAAACAATCAATTGATTTCTACCAGTACTAGAAATACAGTGGAAAACAAAAAATGGAAAGTTCACTCAGTCAACTGTTCCATCAACATAGAAGGGGAGATGAACAAAATTAAAATGCAATCACTTCAGCTTTCTTAGACTATTTTTAGTATTCAGCATCATCATCTGTTATCGTTAGATCTTTACTTCCCTTTTACAATAGTCTCAACTCTACAAGCAAATCTATACATTTAGTATATAGCACCAATTCATTAATCAAAAGCACAGAATCACTTTTGATTTCCTCTGACGCTCTTAGTGCCAACTGAAGCATCCAAAAGCAGGAGGCAACTTAAAGAGGAAGATGATGATTCTGGTATTTAAAAATCAAGCTCTTGCTTTCTGAAAAAGACAACTCACCTCTATGACCAGGAATACCTCGAAAGCCAGGGATTCCTCTCCCTGGTGCTCCTATAAAATATTAGGTCACATTATACTCAGTCTTGAATAACTGTTAGAAAACATCATAGTTGCATAATATTGCCCACATTTCTTCAGAATTCACTGAATCAAAATGTAGATTTTAGTTATACATACTATATAATTGATTATTTCAGTTCCTTCTATCCAGAAATACAAATTAAATTTCTAAGTCTTCCTTTATAGTAGGAACTCTTATTAATCAATCATATTTCAGGTACATTCTACAAAATAAGCTTTGTCTTTTTTCAGAGAAAAAAAAAACAAACCAAGAAAAATCTGCAGTTAGTGTGAAAAATAGAAGAAGAAATGTAAATACCTAAACCAGAAAATACATTAACAGTGATTACTTCAAACTTAGTATGTAAAAACTTCCTACCATGAATGCATTCTTAGTACCCTCATTATACTAACATACACAGAAAAATTTTCACTGTAAAATGTGAAAACACCTTCTGTCAGAATTCAGTGAAGGACTAAATCTATCTGTGGATGTTTATGACGTCAGGAGTGATATTTAAAATGAAAGGTTTTACAGCCCAACAGCCAGGTCATGGAAACCTTCACTGTTCATGTAAGTAAACACTGTGATTCCTTTTATCTTGTTTCCACATAAGGGAGGAGACTCCTTTAAAAGGATTTTGGTTCTTTTCATTAAACACTTAAGAACTGTTAACACCAATACTTTGGCTCTTGCAAACATTAACATTTTGATGTGACTATATGACAAATCACATGTATAATAGTCAACAAAACAAATAACTATATAATGACATATGCATTTGGGTTGTTGACAGCACGTTCAATAATTACATAGGAAAATCTATGAATTACGTAAAAGTGAAAAACCTTACACTTATAAACTTATCTTTGGCTCCACAGAAACTCCTTATTAATCTTTCCCAAATAATGCTTGCCAGTTTAACTAGGGAAAAAAAACAACTGTAAAATAGAATAGAAATATTTCACTGGTGTTACCTGGTTCTCCCTTTACTCCTGGGGGACCAGGCATACCATCCTGACCTTGATCACCTCTTTCACCAACAAGTCCATTTTTTCCAGGGTCTCCAACAGCACCTGTGAATTATAATGGACCATATAATAATTTACATTTCTATTATTATGCATTTCAAAAGGAGAAGATAGGAGTCCCCTTTATTAAAATTTAATCAGTTCAGCTACTTCAAAGATAAATGTAACTGTGTTGGTATATAAACATTTGTAAAGAACAGCACATAATTTTTACTGAGCTCACCGAACTTCAGTGGATTTAACACCCCCACTATTTTCACAGGCAGTAACTGTCTATCTTTCAAAGGTATTTTAGGATCCTGCCTTTAATTTTGCCTGTATGGATTTCCACCAGCATGGGTTGTGTGGTTTCTCTGCCTGGCTTCATTACAAATTCAATGTTTCTCTAAACATGGAGTAGATTCTGATCTTCACTAACTATTTAAAGTCAGTGCAGTTTCACTAAAGTCTACAAAACCACATAATTTTGATGAGAATCTCTGGACATAAGAGCATTCGATGCTCTTTTTGAAGACAGTGACTGGCACTCACTTTAATAAAGTCTGCACTGCACACCTCTGTTGTGGCATTTTTACATACTCCCGCCTAGGTATATTGAATGGTTTTATCTTTTTTGCTGCTTTAAAAGACAACTACAACTCTGTCCTCTCTTTCCACTCTTAATTAATTTCTTTCTCCTCTTCATCTAGCTACATCTTAGTTTATTATTCTCTTTTAGGAGGTAGAGCAAGCCTTTCTTACAATTGTGTGGATATCACATCTTGAGACCTCTGGGAATAAAAAAAAACAGGGTGGGGAGCTTTGCAAAAGTGAAACAAAATTAAATCCTCTTGCCTCAGCTGAACTGACAACATTGCAAACAGGCTGTTGAAGACCTTAGTTGGAATCAGAAAAGTAAATAAAGCCTTGAACTAACATAAACAGAGACGATAACTGCATCATTTAAATTCTAAAAACTTCAGAACATCAGCTGCCTCGCTGCAAAGAAAATAACAAACCAGGGGGCAGTGATCTGGGAGCGATGCTATATATCATACCAGGAGGGCCTGCAATGCCCTGTTGTCCTGGGCGGCCCTGCCGTCCTTTAACACCAGTATCTCCAGGAGGTCCAAGCTTTCCTGTAAGAAGAAAGGGTGTGGGAGAGAAGAGGCATTATGACTAGATTCAGACTCAGTGAGAAGCTGGCTATCATTTCTGCTTTGGACAGCTGCAAAAGATCTCTAGCTGAGGTAAGCTAGCCTGACAAGCAAAGAAGCTGTTTAGGTTCACAGCAGTTGCATATAAATGTGCCACACCACAGGCACCCTGTGTAGTTCATTGAGAAATTTTCTTCAGGAAACGTCAGCATCTCACCATCCCTTGAAAATAAAATATACCTGGGATTCCTGCACCTCCAGTTTCCCCTCTGATCCCATGCGGTCCTGGTACTCCTTTGTGTCCTGGATGACCTTGGGATCCTTTTTCTCCTTTGCTGCCCAAAACTCCTGGGAGGCCTGGATCTCCCTGAGAAACAGCAGTCACACACAAACAAGTAAAGAATCACATTACATTCCATATTTGAACAATAGAAAAACCATACATAATTTTGAAGGTTAAGTAAGCAAAATCATGGTTCATTATGATTTTCAGACAAAAAGCAAAGTAACTATATGAAGTCTTCCCATAATACCACTGATCCTTTAGCTATAGTTAAGAAAAAAAGATCTTTCTTTAATCTGTACAAACCAACTTCAGTCTTTAGATGTGTTCACTGACACATAGACTTCCCTCAATTTTATTATAACTGCTCCTCTTTTGAATGAACATACAATCCCTACATAATATGCAGCTATACAAAATACTGAAATACATCTTTTACCTGGAATTCCTACTGACTTTCACGACAGTAATCTCATAGTGGCTAATACAGAAAATAAACAGGTAATTTAGACAGATTACAGAAGTTACAGTAGTTTGCAGCCTCAACCATGTATTTCAGATAATCTTAATCATAAAAAGACTCCCAGTTGTTCAACAACCAGAATATGTGGAGTAAAATTGTATCCAGTTGACCTAACTTACACGATACTGTTGTTTTTTTTCCTAAGCAATATATATTACTGAACATAATATATACTGAATGTAATAAACACTGCTAAGAAAAAAAACCCCAATTAATCTTGTGTTATTACCAGACTGTCAAAAGCCAACTGTACAATTTTAGAGTCCAAACTTTTGAATTTGCTAAGATTAAGTTTTTATGTACTTTTTAATCATACAAGTATTCCTTGTATGTTTAAAATACTTATATACTACTGCTTCTTAAGTGCAAGTCCTTTTTCTTAATGGATTAGCAATTTCTAAAGAAACAAAGTTATTTCCAAGATGTTCCATCTTTACAAAAAGGAAATTCTTGAACCAAGAGAAAAATGAAAAATAATGAACTCAAAAGCTTGTCCTGAGTACACAACAGAATTTTCATACTTCTTATCACTAACCAATCATCTACTTCTGCAAACTCTGCAGCTCTTGCTTACACTTTGTTCTGTTTTTATAGTCAAAGTCTCTGCTTATTGCCTAATATGACAATGTTTCCAGTGTCTTTATACCTTTGGACCAGGTTCTCCTGGAGGCCCAGCAGATGGGTACCCAGGATCTCCTTTGTCACCTGGAAAGCCACCATAACCCGGTGGACCAGGGTCACCTGATGGTCCTGGAAAGCCTGGAGATCCTTTCTGTCCTTTTGGACCTGGAAAAATAAAGATACCGATACCATTCTTAAAAGGAATATAATTGCATACCACACCTTCTGTTTTGTGAACTACTGCTTGTATATTCATTCTTCATTAAAGATTAATTTATACAGCCAGTGATTTATTTCTAAACACATTAAAAAGAATACGTGTAACCATATTCAAACTAAAGAAGTTATATTTCATTTAGAGAGAGAGAGAACTGCATTATGCAAGTCAAGCAAATGCTGTGGTGCTGAAAAGCCTATAGGTACTGCAAAGAATAAATCCCAGTCTAAGTATTGTGTAGTGCGCTTATAGTAACTGCTCGGATCTGTGCAAATACTTCTATACAGCTCTATGAATTTGTAATACGGCTTGACAGAAAATGACCTGGAATTCCCATGTCCCCTTTGTTTCCTGGTGCACCTGGGAATCCTTGTCCTCCAGGCATCCCTGGAAGACCCATAAATCCTTTGACACCTGCAAGGTGAAGAAATAAGTGTCATCTTCACATGTTTGCTCTAGACACTAGCCGGCCGGTAGATCTGTCATGAACACAGAACCCTCTACTGAACACCATGTCATGGTATCTTATTATTTTATAAATAAACATGCAGCCTCTTGCCCCAGACACAGCTAAAGTTATCATTATTGTTGTCAGAAAGTCAAGGAAATAAAAAGCATCTTATGTATCAACATTAAAATTAAAATTTGTGACTACAGCGCTTAGGGGCAGCAATGGAAACATACTTTTGCAAATTTTGATCAAGATCATGAATTTGTATTCACGCACTGGACTCTCCTATCATTGTCTCCCTGAGTTCACTCTGGTTTCTGGGCATTTCACAATCACATTATTACTTACTTATTATGCGCTTCTTACAACTAGTATACCCACAAGCTTTTTCTTATATGGCTCAGGCACTTTTCCCCCTACTCACTTATATTTAGCTTAGTTTAGCTAAATTAGCATTCAGTTTAATGACTACAAGATCTAGTTGCATCTAGAATGTCCAGATGTCTACATTTTAGGGTACTAGCAATGCTTGAACATGTAGACAGGTGAAGTCTTATTTGCTTCCATAAAAAGTTAGGGAGTAGTGGAGCATTTGCAGCTTTTTTTGTGACTGGCTACCTAGCAATGACTATAAAGGATGTTCATGACACAATATAGCAGTGATGCTATGATGACATAAAGCATGGATAATTGCCATCACGAGAAGAGCAATTTTGATTATAAGTTTAATGTTATTTCTAATTGTCACCCTTTTAATGTTTCTAATTACAGCGTCATACAGTTTTCTAGAAAGAAGTTACCTTGAAGAATCAAAACCACAGAATACAGAGAAGTAAAGATGTTTTATTAACATCAATTTGAAAAAAAGCAGATGCATCGTCTCACTCGAGGTTCAACATGTATCATTATGTATGAGGTTAAGGTAATGGCAGAGCAAAACTTTGTGAAATATCTTAGGAAATGTCTTAGGTAGGTTTATAATTTATGCAGGTATTTTTAAAGTCTGCTTTTCACTGAAGATCTGGTAACTTTCAAAATACAAGCCAAACATGCAGGCTTTGAAAGAGGTAATAAAATTAATCTGAAATAAAAAAAGCTTCTGAAACATTTTTGTGCACAACTGTAATGGTCATACTTTAGAATTCTTACTTCTTTTTTTAACAAAACAGAATTCAGACTTTACTTTTATAGACACCAATTTTTATTCAGTGGCCTCATCAGCTTTTAGATTTTGAAGTTATTATTATTCAGGACTTAATATTATGTTCTATTTATCACCCCAAACAATATTCTGTATTTAGAAAGAAACAAAGAACCGTTTGGTGGCAGCTGCTATGACTTTCAAATAACAGCTTTTGAAATTGCTCAGTTTCAGAATTCTCAGAAAAGCTTCAGAGTTAATGCAGAGAATGTAGTGCTGTTGCTGGAGCTGAATTTATGTGCTAGCACTGAGGTAACATTATCTCTGCTCTCCACACTATACAGTATTTTTCAATATACATATTCCATACCTGGTAGACCAGGTATTCCTTCAGACCCATCAAGACCTGGAGGGCCTTGCACACCACCATCTCCTTTTTCTCCTTTTAGACCCATTCTTCCTTGAACTCCTAAAACAAAGTTTCATTTTAAAAAGTATTATGAAACAACATCTTAGAATAGATGAAGTTATAAGTTTTATGTAGTTCGAAGTTTTATAACTCTTAAAGTTAATGAAGCAGAATTGGAGCATAGGATTTTCACTGAACACATATAAGCAAGACACAAGCTCACAGTTAGTGCCTTGTCTTTTTATCATACGGAGACAAAAGGAGGTTTCTGAATGTTTCCATAGGAAAACGTCACACACAAATCCAGGTAGCATTAGTTAAGTATGTACAACTCCCGTACAGAGAGTCTATATCAATATTGGAAACAAAGGAATTCTTCTGACAGTCAAGGATTTCCGAGCAGGCTCAATTTCTTTGTAATCCAGCATCCAGTTGTTAAGTGCACCCATTTCTGTGCTCACAGGCTACTAAATGTGTAAATCCACAAATGTATAGCATATATGTATATAAGCCTTCTAGTACTACTGACATACTGTTACTGGTTTAACACTACAGTAAGAGGTTTCTTAAGGCATATGGACTTGTTACAATGAAAATAAATATTCAGTGTAATATCTAACTATCCCATAAATAAAGACAATTACAGTATTCAGCAATAATTATTTGAAAGCCATGTGAATACTCTCAGTAGTAAAGTCAGTTTCTTCCATACTTTAGAGTCCACTGGAACTGCAACACAGGTGACAACCCTAACTAGTTTTTAATGACAGAACAATGAATGCATACCTTTTAAGCCTCGTTCTCCTTTACTCCCAACACCAACCAAGGTCTCGGATGGTCCAGGAAAACCTTTATCACCTGGTTCGCCTTTTGCTCCAAGAAACCCTTTTCTTCCCTTTAGTCCTGGGAAGCCAGGAGAACCTGCAAGAAAATATACTGACATTTTCTGATGAAACCTGACTAGACGATAGCATAAGGGAAGCAATGAAACTTCTGTCTTAAAGGACAACTACATATGTAAATATACACTCCAAATCAGCAATCTAAACTAGCTTCTTGATTACTTTGAATCATCAATAAAACATCTATGAGCATAAGATTATGGCAAGAGACTGTAATTATTTCTTATACTCAATATATGTATAATCTTATATTTGTTGAATAGATATAATGATATTGGGAACATGAATGGGATGGAAAAAATAGAGCAAAAAAGTTCTGTACTCTGTATTTAGCAAACTGCCAGCCACTTGCACAAATGCTAATGAAACAGGGAAGGTGGCAATTCAAAACTGCTAAAAAAAATAATTAAATAATGTTGTCATTCAGTCTGTAGACTGCACATATACAGAAGCCAAATTACCAAGACTCAAAGAAATTCATGCATGACACATACTCAGGAGTGATAACATACATCAGGATGGATCACAGGACTAACTTCAGCATGGAATTTCCTATATTCTAAGTAATAATGATGGCAGATACTATGGCCACTTGCCTCTGATACCGGCATAGCCTGGTCTTCCAATCATGCCAGGGGGTCCAGGAAATCCCAACAGGCCCATTATACCTGGTTCTCCCCTTGAGCCTGTAGAAATAAAACAGTATGAACATATTAATTTGTATTTGATCAGCAAAACAGAACATTATTTCAGAAAACTACACATGCCTGTCATTTAAGCGTTTAATTGCTCATTTTATTTTTTCTCCATTTCTGTAACACACTGTCCAAGCCAGTTTTCCAGTTTTTAACCACAGGAACAGCATTTACACACACAGTAATCCCCAAACTACCTAGATTAGTAGATGCAACTGCTTCTACCAATGAATGAAATAACTGACAGTGAGGATAATGTATCCAAGATACCCACACAGGGATGGGTGACCTGTCATGGGATGTATGGGAAAGACATTCCTTTCTGGCTGAGGAACCGAAGGCCAGCTGGGACATGATAACTCCCCTCAAATGACATCAGAAGCCTAGGTTTGCCTAACTGAGTCAAGCGCTACATGTTTATCATTAGTTTTATAGGCTGTATACATAAAAAGGTATGTACCATCTCCTTCCTACAGGATAATGAAGGATTTAACAGTAATGAAAAAAAATCTTTGTTAGAGGTAAGAAACATTACACAACTGATATATTTTATTCTACAAATCAAATTTGAACACATTTCTGAAAAACCAACAAACAAACAAACAACCTACAGGGATTACCTACCTTACTTTAAGTTAGTTCTGGTTAAGGTGACAGTTTGATCTGACTCAACTCTGACAGGCTCAAGATCTGAACTTGCTTTTTAAGAAAAAGAAGATAGCATTAACAAGCTATCTGTTTGAAAAGGGATGCTGAGTAAGAGCTAAACAACCACACTGCCATTATACTTGGGAGTTGCTTTGAATATTAACTATTTCATGTCCTACTGCAAGGACATTACTGTACAAAAACCAACGTAAGGTAGCCCTCTGTTCTCAGAAGGATTATAGAAAATTCAGTACTGTGTCATGACAGCTTCAAGATGCACTCGTCATTTAGGGAATGATGATTTATTTATTTTCCATATAGATTGCAATGATATATGAAAGCTGTTGATGGAAAAAGCATTTCAGCATCTTCAATTTGGAAAAGCATGACTGACACCTTTTTGCAGAGACTGACTTAATTTCTACATCAAAACAAGTATTCGGGAATCCTTACCTGGCACACCAGAGATTCCTGGCCTTCCAGACTGTCCCTTGGGACCAGGTAATCCTGTATTTCCCTGAAGACCTGTTAATCCTGGTTCCCCAGGCTCTCCATAGCTTCCTGGGATACTCAAGCCAGGAGGACCCAGTTCTCCTTTTGAACCTTGTGAACCTCTTCCTCCTAAAGAAAAATGCATGACAGTGTAGTAAAGTACATTTGTCTGGAAAATAAACCTTCATCTCTATCTTGACATCATAAGCATGAAACTTCTTAAACTCTGCCTGTTTGAGGGCTAAACATTAGATCTGTACACAACATACATACATTTTTTAAGGGGGGGGGGGGCGGGAACAAGAGTAGACAATTCTGTTCTTTCTCAGAAAAAGAAAAACTCAAGTGTGAAAAGCCCACCAATTCTGCATTCATTCTTGGGAGTGGGTTGTGTGTCGGTTGGTGGGGGCAATCCATTTGAGATCATATATGAGATCCTTCAGGAGGAGGACTGTGCTGAGTACCTGAGTGTGTTTCTTTTGGAACAAAAAACATAGGCAGTATATGCAGGTACTTTTAAGACACTAAATCAGTCTTCTACCTAGCTGAGCTCTTCCTCTGTTTTGTTTCTTTATCAATTGCATTGTGCCAAGGAATGTAAGTTCAGCCCCATACAGAAGATATGACTGAAATATCCTTTTGCCTGCAGAATTTGGGCCAGTTTGTGATTACTCTTTACTGTACAATGGAATTTGATTCTTAATCCATCTTAATCAGTGCATATGTTTCTTCTCATCTGCAGAAAGTACACTTTTTAAATGGGCTTACATTTCCTCGCACACTATCCTATCCTACAACCAATATGCAGAAATAACTTCAGCTCCCTCAGGCCACTGGAAGGCAGCAACAAAAAAACCCAGACCCACCGAGCAAAATGGCACATTGGATTCAGAAAGTTCTACCTGGTGGGCCTGTAGCTCCCTGGCCACCTGGCAAACCTGGCAGGCCAATAAGACATTCAGCAGGTTTCCCTGGAAAACCTGGGTCTCCAGGAACTCCAGGTGAGCCACGATCTCCTAAAAGAAAGGAAACTGGATTCACAATGATTGAAGTAGAAGTTTCAAACTTTGAGGGAGCACTGTTTGACTTGGCTTCCTTTTCCTTAAAATAACTTGCTGTTCTTCATGAGCTTGTTTGACAACAGTACCTCTTAGACCATCATCACCATCATGTCCAGCATGCCCCGGTAGGCCTGGAAGTCCTGGAAATCCAGTATCACCTTTTGAGCCAGGAATGCCACGACCTCCTGGTGAACCCAGTCTACCTGGCTCTCCAGGAATAACCATGCCTGGGTCACCCTGCAACACAGAGAGAAATGTAAACAATCCACTACATGTTACAAACCTGCCAAAATATTTTTCTCCACTATGTGATCAATTCACTTCTTCTATTACGGTAATTTTCTCCATTCTCTGGGGATCTTTCACATTATAATTTTTAATGGCTCCAGTTCAGCTGGATGTTCCTTAGTGACCAACTACCGGTTCCACACCAGAGGAGTAATTTGTCTGGACAGCTTTTGAACCTTTGTCTCCTAACCCTAAGAAACTGCAAGACACTTCCCTCCATTTGGCCTTCATGCATTGTGGTGCTTGCTGTTGCTATGAAAAGCTTTGGACCTGTATCTGAAAATTTGGTTGATGTTTGTGCAAATACAACTTTTCCTTCAATTTTATATGAAAGTCATACTTTTATCAAAATATTTATTTAAATATTCAAGGTCAGCATCCAGATATGTCTTGGAGTATTCAAAGTCAGTTATTGCTTTTTTTTAAAATCATTCTTCTGAACATTGTTTTCCATGAAGACTGGTTTTATCACAAATGTCCCATTTGCCTGAATGGAAAGTCTGAACTAAGTTTTTTTTTGACCAACTGAACTGCAGATTTGTTCGAGTAGTCCTTTGAGTACCAGCAAATCAGTATGTTCATAAAGCAGGTCAAAAGAGACGAGCTTATATCAGTCACTGATAACATACTCGGATCAAAGGCCACACCACATCCAGCTCTTCTGGGGCATCAAACACAGATTAGTAACAACAACAACAACAAAAATCACAGCCTCAAACCTCACACTTTGTCATGTCAAAAAACACACAAAAGAATGACATGTGAGCACACAAAAAAAATAAATGCCACTTTTTCAAAACATTTATGTTATTTTTGTTCAAATTTGAATCCTGATTACATAGTCAAGAATCCTACATTTATGTATGCCATCAGTAGATTAGCTCCTGTTAATCAGCAAGAGTGGTTACAGTATTACTTCCAACATAATTCCTTTATGCTTCAATTCAACAGAGCACTTGCTTAAATTAAATGCATCCTTAGTCTTCACTGACCTCCATCAAATATGTGCTTAATTGCAATTTCTGAATAGCCATCTTTTCAGAAGCTGTGGATTTATTTTTTTGCTGTAAGCAACACAGTATCCTCCTTGTGCTCTGATAAGTGAAGTACCAAACCATCCAAACACTTGGAGTTCTGAAATCTGGATCTGAATTTAAAATTTTGACTTTACCTACCTCCTTTTTATATAAAGAAATTAATTTCATAGTTTGTGCAACACTGGTCAGGAAATACAGAAACTCATATTCCTCACATTTCTTAATATATTTGCTCAGTGTCACATTTAACGAATGGGACCTATGGAAAAGTTTGTGCTGTATTTCTAACCAAACCTTTTCTCCTGGTTGTCCCAGGTTTCCAGCTCGGCCTGGATCTCCAATCTTTCCTTCACAACCCGGTGACCCTCTGCTTCCTGCAAGTCCTTTATCACCTGTAAAAGGAATTAAATGGTGGTACAGATGCTATGGTTATCACCTCATTTTACAAATGGGTATTTGTATGGATGCAGTTATGAGCCTCTGACACTGAAGTAGCTTACATGAGCTGAAGACAGCATCTTGATTTCAGAGCTGATGTGACACACTGCATCTTGTTCCTTACATACTCCCTCATTGTTGACTGTAACACTGCTTAGTTACTTTCTTCAAATCAGTTATTTAACATGGGATTTTTTAATTTTTTTTAATTTTTTTTTCAAGTGAAGCTATTCTAATGTCAGTTACCTACTGTTTTATTTAACAAGCAGCTTGGTAGTAGCTTTAGTATCAGAGCTTTTTTTTCTCCTCCCTGTCCTGACAATATTATGAGAATTTTTTAATATTTCTAGTGTCCAAAGTGGCGCATGACTTTGCATGAGGAATGGCCAAATTCGCGGTATTAAAAAAGCTTCCTACTACATGCACATTAGAGCAGGTATTGCATTGTACGTAACCAAAATTGATTAAAAATGATGTCCCAACACTAAAAAAAGTCTGTTTCTGTAACACATGAGAACCCATCTGAAGTAAGTATGGCACTCGGACAAGCTGCACCTGTTTTGGCAGTATTCCAGGAAGCATCAATGTCTTTTAAAATATTTTCCTACTAGCAGCTTTAATACTTGATTCTCTGAAATACTTCAAAGTGCTTCAAACTTGCAATTTATAAGCCCTTAAGGCAGTAAATTACAAGACTGCTAAAAACACTTGCCTGTCTAACATTCACAATTATTTTTTTTCACTTGTTGATTGTTTTTAATGTGGACTTAAAAAAAAATTGTAGATTGGGGGAGTGTTGCTTTTTTTTTTTTTAGGGAAAAAAAAAAAAAAGATGATCAAAAAGAGTATTTTACCTTTTGGACCTGGGATTCCAGGAAACCCAAGTCCTGGAAAGCCTGTGTCACCTGTTGGCCCTGGTTGTCCTGAATCACCTGGCTGACCTCTTGCTCCAACTGTACCTGTAAAAAGAAAATAAGTAAACTGTGATGTATCTTACCAAAGAACATCAAATGGTAAGATTAAATGGTTTATAGTTTATTAATTAGAACTTAGACACTATTCTCCTTCACAGCAGGTTTTCACAGTTAAAATCCTAGTTGTGTTCACAGTATCAAAGCAGGCATGAGTCTGTACGTTAATTTTTTGTGCAATTTGCCCAAATGCCAGGCTTCTAGGAACAACTATGTGCAGATACAAATCTTCTTCTTGTTGAGAAGATAAAAACATACACTATAGGGGTAAGGTTTGGAACAGAAGCAAGTATAAGAACAAGATCTACCATAAAGCTGCCAAGAAATTTTCTTGCACTATTCAGGGTAGCTTTAAGGACTATTGTTCTACAAAACCAAAGCAGAGATGCCTTATGGTTAGCCTCAATGTCACTTATTGTCCTTCAGTGCATTCAAAAATTCTCCAAAGTTTAACACACCAGAAACCAAAAAAATCCCACCTAGAACCAAAGCCCAAAACCCAACAAAAAAGGAAACTGATCTTAATATCTTAGAACAATGGTTAGTAATTCATGTCAAAAAGGAACAAGGAAACTTAGTAATACAGTTACATTTTTGATTGTGCCCCTGCAAAGCATGAGAAGGACCAAGGGCTTCAAGAACATAAAGAATGCTTTAAAAGAATGCTTTAACCTAATTTTGTTCCTTCTGTTTTGGAAGTTGCAGCAGTCCCAGCATAATGCAGGATATGCTTTTGTCAAAATTACATCAGAAGTGCCTTTCTGGATATACAAGCTGCAGCATATGCATCAGATGTTTCTGGTTCTTGGAGGAACAAAGTCATAGCAGAGGACTGCTCGGAATCTCTGCCATACTGCACACGATGGACATGGCCCTGTGTGCCCTTCCTGTTCACATCCACTTCTCCTAGTTTACTTGAAAGGGAATTTTACAGCTAATTCCATAGTTTCTGCATCGCAGAAATCCTTTTTATAATTATTTCAAAGTAATCCAACAGTTTTATCTGGCCAGAGCTGGGAGAAAAATCCCAATCAGATTATCTCTGATTTATTTTATTTATTGCAGATGTACTCACCAGGCACTCCTGGGGGTCCAGGTAAACCATCTGGTCCTTGAGGTCCTGGCAATGCAGGTAATGGAGTTATCCTACCGGTCTCTCCTTTCAGACCTTAAAAAAAAAACCATAATCAAGGATTACAAAGGTTTATAGTTTGGCAATATGTAATCTTAAGCATTTTAAAATACCAGCGACCAATCCACTTGGTTAAAAACGCAGTCTTTTACAGTTTCCATATTTATGAAACTCCACAGACTTTGAAAAGCCTTCAGATTTTGGCTTCATAAAGCAAAAGAATTTTATTGACACCAAGACAATCTGCAGTTGTCTTCTCAGCCCTCCTGAAGTCTAGTGGAGACCCAGAAAAGGAAGCACAAAGTCAGCAGGAAAATGACACAGTTGAGAAATGCTTAGCCTTCAACTCCATTTTGTAAAGATTTAATGGGCATTCTCTTTAAGAAACCTTGACTATACCTGCTATCCAACTTTGAGTTCTTACAGTTTATGCTTGCCTATAAATATATATACTGGCTATGTTTTCAGCACTCAAAAATTATTAGGTCCTTCATATTTTCCCCTGATGACTTATCTCACACTGATGACAACAGGATGTGTGTATTTTAAGGATATGCCCTGCCCCCCTCCCCCCTCCCCCATGATGAGAACAGTCAAGCACTGGAACAGGTTGCCCAGAGATGATGTGCTGTCTTTGTTCTTGGAGGTTTTCAAGGCCTAATTGGATAATGCTTTCAGTAACTTGCTCTGATCTTATAACTGACCCCGCTCTGAGCAGGCCTTTGGACTAAAGACCTCATAGGATCCCTTCCAACCTCAATTAGTTTATGACTCTAAGACTTTTCTTCTCATCTCCAGCGGGACCAAAGTTGGAGTAACGCTGCAGAAATCTCATTGCAAGAAGAACAGAAAAACTTCCTATGTTTCATAAATTGTCTTTGACTTCAATCTATATCTGCAATTTCAATCAAGTAGTCTTTAAAATAGACAAAGCAGAAAGTTACAAACCAGTTTCTCCAGGCAATCCAGGTGGACCAGGTATTCCTTTAGAGCCTTTGAAACCTTTTACTCCTTGTGGTCCATATCCTGGCAGTCCAGGAAGCCCCATCTCTCCAGGAAGACCAAAACTGCCAGGCAATCCAGGTAGTCCTCTATCTCCTTTTGAACCAGCCAATCCCTATGAAATATTACACGTGTGTGTACCAAGCATTACTTGCTTTCCACACCAGCTTTCACAACAATATGCCCAATTCTCTGAGAGTTACTTTGCATTACTTTAGTAACAGAGTAGCTCTGGTAACTAAAGGGAAATTTTTCCTCTGCTTTACCTGTGATTAAAAGAATATAAATTTTAATATAAATGGTTACAAATAGAGGGCTATTAAGAGGGAAATAGTACAAATAAGTACAACAACTTGATTTTTTTTTAATTGCTGTGGCACTACACTGTACACTTTTTTCCTTTTTAAAACAGGTAACGATAAAAAAACCCACTTCAGCTCTGATTGTCCTTGAATACTGTGGAGTCAGGTTCAGAGACAGTTGCATCTGAATCACTTTAATGGTTTCTCAGCCAACACAATGCAATAATAATGGTTACTTTTTGTTTCTGTTTTGTTTGAACAAAGAGCTCTGCCCTAATGATTCTAGTTTTATGGTTGGTTTTCCCAGCTTTTGTGGTTTTTCTCAGCCCTTACTGAAGATCAACTCCTAAAGACTGAACAAGAAATATTGAATGATTTCCTCTTAAGCATTGTAAGTAGTCATGAAAACTGCCTTTCTTTATTGAATCTTATTAATCATAAGAATCCAAGATAACGATCCAATATAAATATCCAAACTAACACTACAATAGACTGCCGAGGTCTTTCAGCAAGTGTACCTACACAAACCTCACCTCTCTCTGGTATTATATAAGAATATTTACTCTTATACTTTCATGCATCTTGGTTAAACGTATTGGCTGCTATATATTCAGTTAAAGTATCTGAATAGATAAAACAGACTATTACACAAGATATAAATACCGACTTAGGTTTTCATGAATTCTATGTTAACTGCGAACAATGATACCCACCTCTTCACCTTTATAACCCTTGGATCCTTTAGAGCCAGGTCTTCCCAGAAATCCACTTGAACCTTTTCTTCCTTTGATTCCCCTGGACCCCGGATCTCCTCGCTCACCTTGTGGCCCTTCTGGATACACATCTCCTGGTTCACCTTTTGAGCCTTTATATCCCGGATCCCCTCTAAAACCTGGAGGTCCCTGGAACACAGTAATCAAAAGAGTTTCAGTGCTAGACATGTCAACTATTTTCAAGCTTTCTTTTTCTAAATTAAATACCCAAGCATGGTTCTCTCTATTATCTTTATTCACTGTAATGGCACACTTCAATGAAGAGGGCTTTTCTTGTTTTGTTTGGTGGGGGTTTTCCCCCCTTTTTCTCCTGCCTTTACTCCTTTTGGCCCTGGTTATAATTTCATTTATGCTACTATGAGCAGGAATAATGCAGGATCGTTTAATGGATCAGACTGTTAGCTACCTGGTTGTGCTTTGGTGGCACAAAAAGAAGTACAAGAAAGTACCTTAAAATCTAATCAGAGATTTCTCCTCTACACAGAAATATCTCCTCAAGGACTCTGTAACTGCCAGTTGGCTCTGTTCAGAGTTAACTTTTCCTCTCCCTTCTCTCCCCCTCAGAGTACAAACCAGTTACTCTATCCCAGCCAAACCCAGTACAAACTGAAAGCACACTGGGCTCTCGTGATCTTGGATTCATGAATTCTCGGAAGCCTTATGGAAAAGCCTGTTAGCAGACTTATTCTGCATCTGTATGGCAACCCCCACAATGAATATTTGTGCATAACATTTTTTAATTGGATAGTGCCAACTGTAATTTTCCATAAATAATTACTATTACAGGCACAAGTCAGAACAACCAAATGGTATGTCTGTGGCAGAAGATGTCAGCCTTCCCTCTTCATGTTTCCCAAAAGGGAATCTTCTTTGCACCCCTGAAAAGGGTATTATGAGAAGCCAGTTTCTCTGCACAGTTGGAGCTTTAGCAAGTCCTGAGTATGCTGGAAACAAGTGACGTCTGACAAAGGTCTTGGCACACAAAACTCTCTATATGCTTTAGAGCCACTGCCATGATTATAGAATCACACAGAGGAACAGAAGTTAACTGTAAACTACCCATACCAGGCAGGAAAAGCAGTCTAGCCACCATGAAATGCAGCATAGGGATGAACTTCCTGCTGCACTTGGCAAAACAGGCTCCTGTAAAACTAGGTCAGCCATACCTACCTAGGCCTTCTACGCAGATACGTTCATTACAACAGAAGGAAAACTGTTGAGATCATGCAGTATGACACTGAATGTAACACCAGCCATGAGGTTTCTCTGCAATAATTCTTGTGGGTTCTGAAAAATAATCTGAAAAACCAGTCTTACTTGAGCTCCTGGAAATCCCGGTGCTCCTGGAGAACCTGGAGGACCTTTCAGACCTGTTGTTCCTTCTCTACCTGCAAAAAAACCCAGCATATTTTGGAAAGAAAAAGGAGAACAACATTTTGACAAGCTCCAATAACCACACCCAGCATTGAATGTTTCTGCTTGTTACATTGACTGTGTCATTACAGACTGACCTGGCTTCAGGCTGCACCCAAGCCTATTTGCATTCTGACCTCCTCTTTTTAAGGCTTGTGTTCATATTGGTGGATGGAGCGGCATCAGGCTCCCACGCTCACCGCAGTCTCACACACTGTGTGAGTGTGTGGGACTTGAACACAGCTAGTTCAAGGACTGCACGCTGCAGATATGCCCACACCCAATTCTCATGCTAAAAGCAAAATCACTGGCATTTCCTACTATCCTGTTAGAAACAAGATAATTTACCAGGCATGCCATCCTGGCCGTGTGGCCCAGGAGAACCAGGAAGACCAGGTATTCCCGGAATATAGATGCAATCAGTACACACGAAAGCTTCATCACCTAGAATGAAAAGAATTCATCAGTTGTTCCACAGCGAGTCATTCCCAGGTTTAATAATGTGTTACGTAGTTTGTTATAGAGGATGGCCAACACTTTTTGGCCAGAGAGCGGCAGAATCACGTCTTTCATTTTATTGGAAGAACACTTCCAACACAGAACAAAATTACCTGTGGTCAGACAGTGAACCAGAACTGATTACATTTAATTGAAAATGCAGGAACATTCAGTTTAAATATCTTGATTCTTTTCAAGTCTAGTTTTAGTAAACCGTTTGGATACAATAGCTCTACTGATAAGCCAAATTGTCTCAAAAGAAGAAAGGGACATAGGCTTCAAACTAACGTGGCTCCATAACAGCCTGGGCAACTTTAATGATTAGCTAGTGGCAAAGAGATTCAGCAGCTCCTGTGGTGAAATTTGCAGGAGGAACCTTCTCTCAGAGAACAACTGTTAGTGTTGAACATAATAGAAGAATATGAAAATCCTACCAATCTGTACTAATTGTTTGTTCCAGTGAAGATCTACAACCTGCTGCGGTGCTGTACAACTAGTATGCAGCACTGGCACATGTATCTTAGCTGCCACTTTCTGTAAGGGGAGGAAGACAACTTGCCACCCCTAATGAATTTTCTTAAGTCCCTGAACTCATCACAGTTAGGAGGCTTAAGCACAGGCTTAAGAGGTAAATAACATTTAAAATTTCATGAGGATCCATGCAGATCATCAGATTGTACCATCTACTTCTGAGTGACAGTTTTCTGAAACTGACCTTTCATGCCAGTATCTCCTGGAGGTCCTGGAGGTCCTATACACCCTGGTTCTCCAGGAAGTCCTGGTAGGCCTGTTCCAAATGTTACTCTACCTGTTCAAGAAATGAGCACAGCAAAATTACATAGGGAGATTATTCAGACAATTCTCTAGTAGCTAAGAGAAAAAAAAGTTGTAGGGAAGAGCTAGAGACAGTATTCTGATCCTTATGGGTCCCTTCCAACTTGAGATATTCATGATTCATTTAGAAGAGAGAACTACCTGGACAAATCCAGAACACCTGTAACTGGAAGTACTTAAGGATAAATATGGTAATGCCATCCATACTTAGGCAGACTGTGAGATCCATCTGTTTAGCCTTTAAAAAGCACAGTCCTTTCTGGGGAAAGTATTTCCATTTTATTTGAATCAGGGGAAACATAATTCTTTCTTTTAGCACAAATGGAAGGGAAACTTTTTTTTTAATCCTAGATTATTAATGCTGTTCATGTATCTTTGACAGAATTATTCACCTGTATTTACTATTACTTTGGAAAAACAGAACATGCATCAAGCTCATCCTAAGGTAATATTTTTTGGGGATAGCTATATTTTTCAAAGACAGAGAAAAGAGCACTACACTGGTATTGGTTCAGAAAAACTTGTGTTGCCATACCACATATAAAAGAAATATGATGCTGTTGGCACTCTTACTTAAAGAGGTATTCCTAGTCAATATGTTTTCTAGAAGTTTTATAAGCTGCTACTGCTTTATTTTAGTGCTGCCAGAACTTGAAACCTGCTCTAAGGCCCACTAAGACCTCAGAAGCATGCATGTGATTTCTCTAGCTTTCAGATTGGCCCATTCTGAATTTACTGTTACACATTTACTACAGCTTTTGGAAGAACAAATTTTAAGAACAGATTTTCTTGCATTAGTCTTTCCTGGGTTTACGTAGCAGATTTTTATAGTCACAGTTATACAAAGAGGTGAGAAATCTTTACATTGGGAAGTCATGCTATCTTCCCCACAGAATCTTATCAGTAATGGAGCACAGACCTTTGCTACATACGTGTTTCAATGAAAATCCTAACACAAAATTTCCAAAGAGAAATTATATTCACTCATATTACTCAAAATATACTCTACAAGTAACTTAACTCATATATTAGATATTGAGACAACTCTGAATTTCTTCTTTTTGATTATATATACAATACTGAATATATATACATATATATACACACACATACATATATATATACACATATACATGTATATATCTAATATATATATATATATATATATATATATATACACACACATACAATACTGAGAACTCACCTGGTTCTCCTGGAGGACCTGGTAATCCAACAGAGCCAGGCCTGCCAGTAATACCAGGTAGTCCTGGAGGTCCTACAATACACAAGCCGGTTTGTCCTTTCTCTCCTTTTGTTCCTTTTGGTCCAGGAAATCCTGGAGGACCTCTCAAACCAGGTCTTGATACACCTAGCCGAAGAGGGAAAAGCCCAACAATGAAGTTAAAGAGGAAATGGAATTTCAAAGCAAAGAAAGCACTCAACAGGATGAGTGAGAGACAAACATACTGAATTCATCCCACAAATCTCGTTCATCTTGTAACATATTAAATAACCACAATGGAAATGTAAAGACATTTTAAAAATTATCTTTAACCTCTCTTTAAATACTTGGCCCATCAAAGCTTTGGGTGACAATTTTTTACCACTTGAAATATGTTTAAAATAATGTGAAATTACAATTGCACCGAGCTGATTCAGTATAACAGGCAGGAGGAACAACCTATTTTACTGTTGGTACTGGATCATTACACATACCTGGTCTACCAGCATCTCCAGGAGGACCCGGTGGTCCTGCAAAAGCAACGTGTTTAGAACTTAGTTAAAACACAGCATACTTTGCAAAGTCACTAGTCAATAATATTGACTGCCACCTTTGGGCTTCTGCATTTAAAGCTTATTTTAAGAATTTGGTTTTGCCTCAGTAAGCATCTACTACTTATGCAACTGTTGCATACTGACAATTCTCATTGAAATCTGGCAAGATATGGATGTTTACAACACGTAGGAATAGGATCCACCACATTGATCTTAGGTGGGGGTACACTCAATTGCTTGAAAATGAGTTAAAAGCCTGCAAACTTGCTTCTTTTTGCCTTTATTATTTGTTTTAGTAAATATACCACCTCTTAACAATGCACTAATATCTTTGCAAGGCTCAGTTTCCCTGCTGCCATCCCTTGGAAGTATGCAAGCAGATTTATAACAACAAAGCGTATTTACTGAATGCAACACAATCACTTGGATACGTAAATATTCACAAAATACAGAAGGCAAGGCCTTGCTGGATGAGTATGAGATATAGACTACAAGATGCTGCCTCAGAGTTTGGCCCACAAGTCCTTGTTATATTGTGACACAGATGTGTATTACTACAAATAATAAATTTTAATTTTACAGCATGGCCAAAACAAAAAAACTTGCAGATTGTTATAATTTAAGAAAGATAGGCAATAAAAATAGCATAAGACAAATCACAACAGCTCAAAAAAAAAAAGCAAGCATGACCTTTAACAGAAGACTTACAGCCCTGATGTGGTCTGTCTATGGCATATAGAAATAACATGCTGATGCAGTAATCCGCTAAGGTCATGAGACAGGATGTCAGGGAGCTTAGGTGCTCAACTCAATTATCTGCACAAAGAAGTGTGCCAGCTTCATTATTTTTTAAGAGGAAATATGTCCATAAATCAAAGCCTTAGGATACATTTCAATTCTGCAATTTGATAGGAGTAATCTGGAAATATTCTTGTAAGGGCAGAAGCAGGTTGCTGGCTGCTCAAAAACCTAGCTAGCAACATG